>NW_027417066.1:0-117487 GCF_009905375.1 Apium graveolens
TTTTTAAAAATTCAAAAGAGTAGTTTGATAGTGACTTGACAGTCACATGCGTTTGATAGATGTAATGGAATGTGGCAGCCTGTTTGAAGGTTTTAGAGAACAATAAGCATTTCCATTTCCATGCTAATAGATGATATTCAAAGATGCTGGAAAGAGAAATTGAGGCTGCAGTGAGGTTAGACTAGATATAGTTTTGTCTTATTATCTTGTCTTTTTATAATGTAACTTGGTGATATATAAACCAAGAGTAACAAGTTAAAAAGAATCCAAGTGAGTAGCATTTTTCCAGAGAAATTGATAAGGCAAAATCTGTTAAGAATTTCTCTATTCTGAAGTCTCAACTTGTAAGCATCTGTGAACAATTTTGTTACACCAAAGTTCTCATCCTAACTATATATCTCTAGTGGAAAAGTTAATCCACCAGAAAGTTTTTAAATACTTGTATTTATTTACTCTGTGCTTTGATTTCAATATTACTTTCATTCTGCACATAGCTAAATCAAACACAGATATTATATATATATATATATTTATAGAAGAACAGTTTTTGAAATTTGAAAAGGAAGCCAGAATTACATTCAACCCCCCTTCGGTAATTCTTCTTCTTAGATTGTTTGGGAATAACAATTGGTATCAGAGCAAGCTCCTTGAAGAACAAAGAGTTTAAAGATCACAACAACTAACAAGATGAACAAAAAGATGTAGGAGTAATGATTTTATTTATGGACAAAGACAAACTATCACCATTGGAAGGTGAAGATGCACCTGCATCTCCTATCTCAAGATGAAGCATATGTGGACTGCATTGAGAAAGGTCCACATGTCCCTATGAGAGCTGCTACAAGCATGAAGCATCAGTTCCAAAGCCACAAGCAGAATGGTCTGATCCAGATAAAGAACAAGTTCAAAAGGATAAAAAGGCCATGAACATCATGTTTAATGGTGTTGACAGTGACATGTTTGACAACATCATAAACTACAAAACTGCTAAGGATGTCTGGGATACAATTTAGGTTATATGTGACGGAACCGAGCAAGTAAGGGAGATCAGAATGCAACTCTTCATTCAGCAATATGAGCATTTCTATAGTGAAGAACGTGAATCGCTCACTCACATTTTCAGTAGATTCTAAAAACTACTGAATGCTCTAAAACTGCATGGAAGGGTCTATCAAAAAAAGACTCAAACCTCAAATTCCTTAGATCTCTGCTAAAGGAATGGAAGCCTATGACAGTCTCATTGAGAAATTCTCAAGATTACAAGGAGTTCACCTTGGATATACTGTGTGGTATCCTAAAAACCTAAGAGCTTGAAATAGATCAAGATGAGAAGATGTAAAAAGGAAGAAAGAAAGGTGGATTGATTGCATTAGTTGTTGAGCAAGAAAAGGAGTAGGAGATAAAGGTTGAAGTTGTTGATTCTGCACCAAAACCTAGAGTTTGTGAAGGCAAGGGAAAAGGGCTAGTAGCTGAACATGAAGACCATCTTAGTCAAGATGACATGGATGACATATATGAGCATCTTGCTTTTCTATCCAGGAGATTTGCCAAGCTCAAATTCAAGAAGAACTTTGGAGCAGCTAAGTCAAATAAAAACATGGTTGATAATTCTAAATTCAAGTGTCTCAAGTGTGGCTTGGCAGGTCATTTTGCTAGTGAGTGCAGAAAGCATGATTCTGTTAAAAAAAATTGAGCCTGTTGATTATAAGGCAGAAATACTTTGAGTTGCTCAATCAAAAGGAAAGGGCTTTCATTACACTAGAAAATGACTGGGTTGCAGATGGATTGGAAGAGGATGAAGATACAAGCTATGTCAATCTAGCACTTATGGCCAAATCAGATGAAACATAGACAAGTTCATCAAGCAATCATGTAATCACTACCAACCTAACTCATTTATCTAAAGCTGAGTGTAATGATGCCATAAATTACATGTCTACTAAATTATATCACCTGCGTGTTACACTCAAGTCTCTCACTAAAGAAAATAATAAAATTAAAGAGAATAATATATTTTTAAGTGAAAGAAACAATGTGCTAGAAACTCAATTTGTTGAGTTTGAAAAGTTAAAAATAGAGTGCAAGACTGCTAAGGATGAACTAACTGAATCCTTAAGAAATAGGAGATTTTGAGAAAGCAACTTGAACGAGAACAGGAAGTAATTAAAGCATGAAAATCATCTAGAGATGTTCATGCTCAAATTACTAAAGTTCAAGGTATAGAATCTTTTTATGATGCATCCTGAAAAAAGAACAAGGAGAAGCTTGATTGCAATCAGGTTGAAGGACTTTCAATGGATGTGGATTCGATGGATGACGAAACTCATCCGTCGAATAATTAAAAGGATTATCCGTCGAAAGACAATGTGCCACATCCGTTGAGTGCAAATAAACCAGATAGAAAACCAAAGATAGCCAAATTAAATGAAAAATATGGATCAGTTTCTAAGAACTTTATTCCAGGAGAATCAAGTCAAGTGAAACAAAATAAAAGAGTTAATATAGGTCATTTGTCTGTTAAGCAATTGAGTGACATGTTGGAGAAAATTGAAGTAAAAGCAGAGTCAACAAGGAAAAAAAATAGAAATGGGAAGTAGGAATTAACAAACATAACAACTACAAACCTGATAAATATGCTCCAATAAAAATCTGTGTTGTGGTAGTGTTATTCACTTGTCTGTTAATTGCAAACTTACTTTGCCTACTCCCATGTCGGCACTACCTTCATTTCCCAGCATGCCTACAATGCCTGTAAATGTTATGCCTGCACACAATTTGAATGCACAGTATGCTAACATTCCATTTACACAAAAATCCATATTATCTGGCATTTAGTATGCCACAAATGCCATTTACCATGCCTTACTGGAATAACATGTTTGCACAGAATATGCCTTTTCATGTTAATCAAGCTGTGCATAATAATTCTACAATGATGAATGGTTGCAAGGATTCTACTCAATTGACTAAGGATGAACTTCAAGTACCTAAGTCAAATGAAGAAAAACCCATTAACCTAAGAAAAAGGCAAACAAAATAGGACCCAAGGAAACTTAGGTACCAAAATCAACTGGATTTGATTTGTTGCCGTGCAAGGAAACATAAAGAATCTTGGTATTCGGATAGTGGGTGCTCAAGGCACATGACTGGAGATTCTACTCTGCTCACTGAGTTCAAGGAAAGAGCTGGCCCAAGTATCACTTTTGGAGATGACAAAATGAGTTATACTGTATGATATGGCTTGATTTCAAAAGATAATGTCATCATTGAAGAGGTTGCCCTAGTGGATGGACTCAAGCACAATTTATTGAGTATCAGCCAGCTTTGTGACAAGGGCAACTCAGTAACATTCAACTCTGAAGCCTGTGTTGTGACTAACAAAAGAAGCAACAAAGTAGTTCTCACAAGAGTGAGAAAAGGGAATGTATACTTAGCTGAATTCAACTCATCAAATGCTGAATCAGTTACTTGTCTATTCAGTAAGGCAAGTCAAGATGAAAGTTGGTTATGGCACAAGAAGCCGTCCCACCTTAATTTCAAGACCATGAATGAGCTGGTTATAAAAGATTTGGCAAGAGGTATTCCCCAAGAGGAATTCTCAAAGGAGGGACTGTGTGATGCCTGTCAGAAAGGAAAACGAATCAAGGCATCATTCAGAAAGAAGCTTGATTCAAAAATTGAAAAACCTTTGCAACTGTTGCACATGGACTTATTTGGACCAGGAAACATATTTTCAATCTCAAAGAAAAGGTATTTTCTAGTAATTGTGGATGATTTCTCAAAGTTCTCTTGGACATATTTTCTCAAGTCCAAAGATGAAGCTAGTGAAATCATCATCAATCACATAAGGCAAGTTAACAATCATCTTGATTTCAAAGTAAGAAGAATCGAGAGTGATAATGGAACTGAGTTCAAGAATTCTGTGATGAGATCATTTTGTGAAGAGAATGAGATCATGCATGAATTCTCAGCAACAAGAACTCCACAACAAAATGGTGCAGTGGAAAGGAAAAATTGTAATGTCCGGGAAATACTATGTAATTATTCTTTTATCAATAAATAATTATTATGTGATTTTTATGTGAATTTTGGTGAATTATTTGATGATGGATAATAATATTTGGATGTGTATTTCTGATAGAATTTGGATATTTTGATTTTTAATTATTCAGGATAAAATGTAGATAGTCTTGGTATTTTTCTGGAAATTTTTGGATCATTATATGATTTTATAAGGATTTATAGAATTAATAATGATTATTTTACAAAATTACTTTTTAATCGGAAATCGTCCCACTTCAACCATTTTTGCATTTTTACAACCCGAAACTCTTCCAAAAACTACTTCCTAACCTAATCTGATAATTCTGAACACTTTCCGTGTTTTGACTTTTTTAATTTTGGGTACAGTTTGACCTGTACGAGTCCCGACGTGAAATTTTCGATATGCTAATCATTTTATAGATCGATAAACTCCATAATTTCAAAAGGAGAGATATTATCACTTTATTTTCGTATAAATTATTTATAAGAGTCTCTGTTTTAATAATTATCCAAATCTGGTATTAAAATTGTATCGCCTTTATAGTTACTTAGCGGCTAAGTAACCTATTTTGGATCCGATATTTAAATTTAATTGTTGAATTATTAAATAAATAAATTATGTGATGGGGTTGTCGGCTATGTGTTGCTGTATTATTAATTGTTTGTGATTTGCTGGACGCGAAGATTAATTTTATAATTAATTATCGAGCTTTATGAATTTAATTCATTTTAAAGTAATTTTATTGATTATTTATTCTTATAAATGCTAAAATTGTTTCTAAAATTATTTTTATTGTTTTATAATTTTATTTATTATTTTTAGGAGTTTATAAAATTTAGAAATCAATATTTTATTGATTATTTATCTTTAAATAATTTTCTGATTTCATTTAATTGTAAAATATGTATTTAATTCCAAAATTCTTCAAAAATTATGAAATCCATATTTTATTAAGTTTGGAATAATTCGAGGATTTTAAAATTATTCTGGTAATTTTCTGGCTTTTATTCACTCGCGCGTTTACTCGTTAGTTCATTAAAATGCGGGCCTGATGTGTATTTCAAAAATGATTCAGAAATTTTGGAAATGTTATTCTATTAGCTTCTAAATATTCTGGGAAATTTGAGATTATTTTGGATTTACTCCGATGTATATATTACGCAAAAAAATGTATCGTTAAAAATTAGAATTCGGTGTCAAAATTGGGTAATAAAATAGGAATAAAGAACAGATAGACACAATCATGCTTATCATTTTCTACAGCTCTCTATCTCTCTCCTGTTAATTTCAATCGCTCGTGTCTCTCTCCTCGATCTCTCTCTTCGCACTCTCAATTTCATCTCTCTCGATTGTTTCTCTCTCAATCAATCTCTCCCGTATTCTCTTTCTCTCCCCCCTTTTTTCCCCTGTTTCTTCTCTCTCCGATAAGCACTGCTGCGTTTTCTCCGGTGCCGCCCTGTTTTCCGGCGTGTATCAATTTGTGCGTGTATGTATAGTTGTGTGCGTGTATACAATTTGTCTATGTATAGTCGTGTGCGTGTATACAGTTTGTGTGTGTATTTCTGCGTGCGTAGGTTTTATGTATGTTAGTGGCTGTGATCGTCGCCGCCTCCTGGACTCCGGCGAGGCATGGTGGCGTAATGTTCGATTTCTGCCGGTTCTTTTCCTTTCCGGCGTCGATCTGTTTCGCTGTTCAGTATTGTTACACGCGCGTATGTTGTGGGGATTTAATTTAATTTGATTATCTATTTTTATTTTCTGCACAAAGTAATTGATTAAGTTCATGAAAGAAATAAAATAATAATATCATATTGTTGTGCGAGAAAATATTAATTTAATCGGGGGGATTCGTGTAGGATGTCCGGTATATACGGGAACCCGCGAAATCTTACCGCCGTCGGCGATGAGCCCGGCGAGCCGACAGTGGGCGATGATGATTTTTATCTGAGTCCTACATTTATTAATTAAATAAAATTAGTTCAGTAAAAATTAATTGCGAAACAAAAAATACAAACAAAAATATAAAGTACGGATAATAATAAATAATTGAAGTTGCACTGGTGTTTGGGATTGTAAGTTGGATTGGATGTTGTTGTTGATTGTGATTGATTTGACGTCGGGATGTTCGACGGGTAGGCCAATAAACAAAGGAGACGCTGCCCGATTTTTGGGAAATTAATTCTGAAAAATACGGGGACGTACCCTGTAATTGTCGGAGACGTCGAACGAGGAAATATAATTACATTATACGAACCCAAATTACGTGTCGTGACAAAAATATTTTATGAATAATTGATCACCCTATTTTCCAAAACAACGAGTGTACGTACTTTCCGAAAAAAATACCGAACCAAGTTTCGAAGATGTGAACCATAATTGCTATGTATATTTCAGTAATATATATATATATATATATATATGCGTTGGGTTATGAAATCGTATGGGTAGAATAGGATAGTGGTGTTATGTTAAGCGAGATGATATCTGAATTAGGGTATTTCAACCCTGTAGGTCTTAGTCGGAAGACCCGAGTATCGACATCGGACTAGGAACGATCTAGTGATTAGAAGTCGAGATCAACGAAGTTCCAATTGAAGGGCCTGAATGTTGGGATCGTATCCAGAATGGGATAGTAGTTTGACGATAAAGCCGAACGTCCAAATCGAACCAAAGTCAACTAGTAGCGATTAAAGCTTATTGAGGCAAGTATTCCTGATTTTTCTTTTAAAATACTGCAATTATTTCTTTGTTCCTATTCTAAGTTCAGAATAGTTAAAGGTTTTACATTTCGCTGCAATTACTCTAATTATGCATGTTCCTTTCACTATTATTCCTGTAATTTGATTGCTCTCTTGAGCATATACCCATTCGTTCGGGTTATTTGTGAACCCTGAATTGGGATGTTTTGAATTCAAAATAATTTGACATCAAAATACTCTAGGGGATGGATAGTGATGTGTGGGATTAAGTGTTCTTAATCCTAAGGACCGAGACATAACCGGATCCTTGAGATGGGTCGTAGAGCGTGGGTACCCGACTGGATCTATATAGGGAGATATAGATCTGCACTATATCCTGGCTGATCAGCAGGATATAGATGCGAATTAATATCTAGTCTAATTTGTTGTTGATCGCCATTAATGACATTCTCTCTCTAAAAGTTTTATGATTCCAAAACCGGACAAAACCCTGATTCAGGGGATGAATCTGGTAATCGCTTGTCACTTTTGGATTTATAATTAATGGCTGGTGACAGCCAACGTTTAGTGGCTCAAATCTCTCAAATAAATAGAATTGTTTAAAATTGTTTAAAGATTTTGTCCAGAAATTTCCTTTGACATTAATGTTTGAAACTCAAATTATATACTTGCTGGGCATTTTTGGCTCACTCTTGCTTTGAAAATTCTTATTTCTTCCAGTACAGATAAAGTTAAGAGTGAGTAGCTTTGATAGACAGCAGAAGTTAGAGAAATCTCCGTTGTGAGAGGTCGAAGATGTTAGAAGAATATGACAAGAGCATTAGTATAAAGGTATTTACATTTGTATTTTAGTTGTTGTAAGTTGTAGAAGATTAGATTCTGGTTTCATATCATAACCTGTAAATGATCTGGATTCAAGGGGTTAATTGAATATTCTTTTATTTGATGTAAAGATTGTTTCGTGAAACCAAATCTTGACCCCGGATTTGGGTTGTTGCAAAAATAGATCTCTTATTGAAGCTGCAAGGACAATGCTAGAAGAATCAAAGTTACCAACATACTTTTGGGTTGAAGCTGTAAATACTGTATGCTACACTCAGAATATTTCTTTAGTTAATCAAGCAAAATACATGACACCCTACCAATTGCTCAAGAATAGGAAGCCAACACTAAACTTTCTTCATGTCTTTGGCTGTAAATGCTATATCTTAAGGAATCAAACTGATCAGCATGGGAAGTTTGATGTCAAAGCAGATGAAGGCATTTTTATTGGATATGCTGTTGGAAAAGCATATAGAGTCTACAATCTAAGAACCAACATTGTTATGGAATCTGTACATCTTGTGTTTGATGACAAAAAGATTGAAGGACTGCAAGATGGAGATTTCCATGAAAGCCTTAAATTTGACAATGGTGAGATGGTTTGTGAAGACAGTGATGATGAAAGTGATCAAGAACCAATATCTAAGGAAAATGCAGAAAAATCTACAACTAATGATGCACAGAATTCAACATCCGTCGAAAGACCAAGTGCATCATCCATTGGAAGACAATCTGCATCATCCGTTGAAAAGCAAAATTCAACATCCGTCGAATCATCAATTGAAATTGAGGGCCAATACAGATCACAATCAGAAAGGAACCCAACTATAACTCAAAGATCCACAAACTCAGGGGGAGTTTCTTCTAATCAAAACTCTGTCACATATTAAGACAACAATGAGGCCTCTTCATCTAGAGCTAATCTACCTTAACAGAGAAAATGGACTAGAGATTACCCTTTTGAACTGATCATTGGTGATGCATCTTCAAGAATCCAAACAAGGAAAGCAACTCAAGAGGAATGTCTATATAGCAGCTTTCTATCCCAAGAAGAGCCTAAATAGGTAGAAGAAGCTCTGTTGGATCATTATTGGGTTTTAGCTATGCAGGAGGACCTAAACCAATTTGAAAGAAATAAGGTATGGAAGCTGGTACCCAAGCCTAAAAAAAAGAATCCTATTGCTACTAAGTGGGTATTCAGAAACAAGATGGATGAAAATGGCATAGTTGTTAGGAACAAAGCTAGATTGGTTGCCAAGGCCTATTTCTAACAAGAAGGAATTGATTTTGATGAAACCTTTGCTCATGTTGCAAGACTTGAAGCCATCAGAATTTTCTTAGCCTATGCAGCCCATGCCAATTTCAAAGCCTATCAAATAGATGTTAAAAGTGCCTTTCTAAATGGCAATTTAGAGGAGGAAGTCTATGTCAGTCAGCCTCCTGGTTTTGAAGATCCAAATTTTCCAGAATATGTCTACTATCTTTTGAAAGCACTTTATGGACTGAAGCAAGCACCTAGAGCCCGGTATGATACTTTGTCTAAGTTTCTCTTAAAAAGTCACTTCATTAGAGGTACTGTTGAAAAAACCTTATTCCTTAGAAATGTTAATGGCTCTAGTTTACTTGTTCAAATTTATGTAGATGATATTATATTTGGCTCTACAGATGGAAAACTTCGCAAAAAGTTTGCCAAATTGATGCTAAGTAAATATGAAATGAGCATGATGGGAGAACTAACTTATTTTCTTGGTTTACAAGTTAAGCAAGTTAGTGATGGAATATTCATTAGTCAAACCAAATATATTTATGATCTTTTGAAGAAGTTTGATCTAATGGATTGCACATCTTCAAAAATTCCCATGGCCACTGGAACTAAACTTGAATTAAACACTACTGAAAAGTCTGTGGACATTTCAAGCTATAGGGGCATGGTTGGCTCACTTTTATATTTAACAGCTAGTAGGACAGATATAATGTTTGCTTATTGTCTTTATGCTAGATTTCATGCTGATCCTAGAGAATCTCATTTAGTAGCTATTAAGAGAATTTTCAGATATCTCAAGGGAACACCAAAACTTGGCATTTGGTACCCTAGAGATTCTGGCTTTGATCTAACTGATTATTCAGATGCAGATTATGCAGGTTGTAAAATTGATAGAAAAAATACAACAGGAACTTGTCAATTTATAGGAAATAAGCTAGTATCCTGGTTTAGTAAAAAGCAAAATTCAGTTTCTACTTCTACAACTGAAATTGAATATATTGCTGCTGGTAGTTGTCGTGCACATATTTTATGGATGAAAAATCAATTGTTGGACTATGGTCTACAAGTGAATAGGATTCCTATTTTCTGTGATAACACACATGTTATTACCATCACTGAGAATCTAGTACAGCATTCAAGGACCAAGCACATTGACATCAAGTACCACTTCAATAGAGAGCATGTTTGAATGGTACTGTGAAAATTCATTTTGTTCCAAGTGAAAAACAGATTGCAGACATCTTTACCAAACCACTTGATGAATCCACCTTCACTAGGTTGATAAGTGAGTTAGGTATGCTTAATTACTCCTAATCTATTTTGATGTATGAGCAAATTGAAATGCAGCCCGAGTAAAAGTCGATATTTTCTTTCTTGGACAAAATTTTGACTAAGTCAGAATTTGTATGTCGACGGATGTTCATTATCCGTTAGAAATGAATATCCGGATAATGAACATCCGTTAAATTATATTATCCGTCGTAATATCAATTATTACTCTGGGTAATTTTCTCATCATCCGTCGAATTGTACTCAATCTTAGCCGTTAAATTTGAGCATCATCCGCCGAATTTACTTACAGCCTGTATGTATATCTCAACGGATAATCTTAGAATTTTGACAGTTTTCTTTATTTTTAAACGGCTATTTTGGGCTAATTTGATTGGTTACTTAATTTACTTTATAATTTTTGATAGTTTTATTTCCGAGTAAGTATAAAAGCTAATTTTATTTCTATTCTTTACTTTTATCTTTCTCAAGCAATATCCCTAACTATGTCTTCTCCAAAGCAAAATCTTTTTCTCTACAAACTACTATCATTCTCAGAAATGGCACCGGTAGTCAAGATCATGTCCCAAACTGGGTTTGTGTATGAAAAGAACAACTTTGTTGTACTAGTAAACAAGGAGATTGCTGCTTCTAATTATTACCACAAAGTAATGGACTTCATTCGAAGTTGCAAACTGAAGTATGTTATGCTAGAGTCTCCTATTATCTACTGTGAAGTGGTTGAAGAGATATGGACCACTGCTGTTTATACCTCAAGTTACAAAACCATTACCCTTTCTCTCAAAAGTACAAACTATTGCATAAACAGTGATATAATTCGTGCTTGTTTTCAATTACCTGAGAATAATACACTTAGCCCACACGCAGACACAGATGTAAGTTCCATGCTCAATTCTATGGGATATTCTTTTGATTCCACCAAGCTAGGTGATGTCAGAAGAAAAGGCCTCAAAAAGGAGTGGAGCTTTCTCTGTGATTCTTTTATGAATGTATTTTCTGGGAAAATTAGTAATTTTGATGCAGTGACTTACTTACTTGTAAACATGTTATATATGCTGCTTAGTGATAAGTATCATAACTTTAGTGAGTTTGTTCTGTTTGAATTAGGTTATAAGCTAGGAGACATTAATAAAAGATCTAAAACATATATTATGCTAGATTCTTTATTTTATTGGCTAACTTTATTTCTGAAGATCTTACTATTGAGAACCCAACCAACAATCTTGATTGTTGGGTTCAAGAAAGAAGGGTTATTACTGATTTGAACAGGGAAGACCATCATAGTGAGTTCCCCCTAGTTTACATGCCAATCATGGAACAACCTCAGGTAAGTGAGGTAAACACTTCTGTCTCCACTACTTCTCAACCTATTTCTTTCCAAACAATTATGGAAATGACATCTGTGACAATGACCGAAAGATTCCTACCCAAGCCACAAAACCAAAAGTTTCTAAATCCAAATCAAAGAAAGCCCCCTCTAGTCTCTATCAACAGAAGCTAGTTGTAAAATCTACTAAAAACCAAGAGGGCAGTGTGAAGGGAAGTGAGACTGGTGAGGGACAGGGTGAACATCAATGAAGCCTTAAGAATAATGTTGGAGAGGTGAGTGAATCCCAGCCTAGCCACACTGCAGTTTCCCAACAAACTGTAGTGATTAATAAGGACAAGAGCTCATTGCTAGTTGTATCCTCCCAAAAGGATGTGACTATTGAAAAATGTAAGTCATATGTCATAGCCTATTTGTATATTCGAGGATTCAACTCAACTCAAATAAGAATGTAATAAGTAAATAGTGGATCTACCGTCAGAGAGATCTCGCAAAGTAACATCTGTCAAAGGATAAAGAAACATTGTTCATCTGCAGACTTGAAGATTCACTGGAAGAAGTTCAAGAATTTGATCATGCCTCAGTGATATAAATCAAGATCGTGGATTTAATCAAGTGACAGAGATCTCGTCAGAGTATCATTAATTACAAGGATTTAATCTGAAGAAAATCAAAGCGTCAAAGTCAAGACATGAAGAAACGTCACGGAAGTTAGTCACTCATGAACCAGACAGTACATCGAGTGTCAACGTTGAAGTGGCGGAATTGATTCATAATTCTCAGTGAGTTTCAGAAGATATTCAGAAGAATGGATGCTGCTCAGGGTTAGTATTAATTCTCTATTAATTAATTAAGTCATATAATTTAATTAAGTAAATAAATTATATCTGCAAAGATTAATTTATTGATTAATTAAATTAATTGATTAATTAATTCAGAATTAATTTTAGGAATTTTCAGAAGTTTAATTGGATTAAATTCAATCTTAAATCAGCAAGACAATTGAAAATGAACTAGCATGACAATCTGGATTGTCATACCGATTGTCATGCCAGTTCAAAAGATTGTCCTACCGATAGTCATGCCAGTTCAAAAGATTGTCCTACCGATAGTCATGCGGGTTCAAACGATTGTCTTGCTAGCTCAAAAGGATAGTCTCACCGATTGTCATACAAACTTAAAGGATTGTCATTCCAATTCAATTAATTCGACTGTTGATAAATAGAAGCAGAAGTCATTCAACTCAAAAAAAAAGATCTCAATCATACAGAACATATTCAAGAACAAAGAAAAGAAAGCAGCCGCCTTGAAACATTTTATTTTCTTCTCTGCTTACATCAAGATCAAAATTCTAGTTTGTTAATGTTAAATCCAAACCACTAGAATTATTTATCTTGTTCTTGTGTAACAATCTAGCGGATCAAAATCCCTAGAACTTAATCTCAAATCGCGTTTAGCATTTGATTCTAATTATTGCAAAAATAGAAAAAAAGTTCATGTCGAATTTATTCTAGATTTGTGATAATTGATTTGAGATTAATACCTTGTAATCGATACAGTTGTTGTAACACCTTTCAAGTTTAATAATATTTTTATTTAACTTGAATTTTGTTTCACAATTTTTATTCCGCATTTATTCGATTATTCGGTACTGTTTGTATTCAACCCCCCCTTCTACAAACACATTGGGACCTAACAGTTGGTATCAGAGCCTTCTGATTAACGAACAAATCAAGATCCTAGACTTTTATGATTTTTCAACTCCTTGAATTTTTATTTATTCAAAAATTCATAATGACTTCACATAAAGTTGGAACCGTTAAAATTCCACAATTTGATAAAGAGAATTATATCATGTGGAAGAAGAAGATGCTATTATTTTTACAAGTTGTAAATCCCAAATATTCAAACTTGTTAAAGAAGGGTATAAAAACTCCGATGGTTATTGAACCGGAGGTAATAATAGATGGTGTGGTGACTACTAAAGCTAGAACCTATCCAAAAGAGCCCGAAGATTTTACTCCTGCTGAGAAGGAAGAAGCCTCCTTGGATGCCAGCCTTCAATTAATATTAATTGATTCCCTTGATCCCTTGATGAACAGACATGTGATGAACTGTAAAAATTCTAAACACATGTGGGAAACTATTGAGGTAATTAATGAAGGCACAGAGGAAGTTAGGGAGAACAAGTTGGAAATCCTAACCTCTGAATATGAACATTTCAAATCAAATCCAGGAGAAGGAGTTAATGAAGTGTTTGAGAGGTACAATGCGTTGATCAACAACCTGAACATCAATGGAAAGTATTATTCAATCAGGGAGGTCAACAAAAAGTTCCTTTTAACACTGCCAGCTCATCTTGAACATAGAATCACTGCCATTAGAGAAGCTAGAGATCTGAGTGAGATTTCTTTGGACAGGCTCTATGGAGTGTTAAAAACTTATGAGTTGGAGCAGATTCAACAGAAGGAAGTCTACGGGAAGGATAGAATGGTCAGCACATCTAATGTACTTGTAGCTGAAGGTCAACAACAACAACAATCTCAACAGTTAGAAAGAATGGTACGGTTTTCCAAGGGTGAGGAAAATGAGTTAGTAGCAGAATATGATCCTCCTACTACAAATCAATCAAGTGATGATTTTTATTCCTTGGAAGAGCTGGAGCAATTGGAAGATGAATCAATGGCCCAAATTGTCAAGAGATTCTCCCATGTCAGATTCAGGAGGAATCCCAAGCTTAAGTACAAGTCCAACTACAACAAATTCGAGAAAGGTGGATCTTCATCCTCTAACACCAGCAGTGGTGGGCACAAAACAGGGATGGTTGATCGGAGCACCATTAGATGCTATAACTGCAATGAGTTGGGACACTTTGCCACAGAATGTAGGAAGCCAAAGCAAGTAAGAAAGAACTCTGAAAGGGCTTATCTGGCAAAGGGAAAAAGCTGGGATGATACTGATAGTGAAGATGAAGAAGAAGGAAATTTTGCTCTTATGGCTATTGATGGAAAAGCTTCATCGTCAAGAAAAGAGGTAAAACTTTCTGATGCTGAAATGGTTTATCATCTAAGAGGTAACTTAGATTGTGCACGTCGTGATAATGAACTGTTAAGTTTACAGATCACAGACCTTGAGAAAGAGGTCACTGAATTAAGACTTGTGCACATTAATCAAGACAAATTAAAAGAACAGGTATCTTTTCTAGAGAATAGAGTTGACTGTTATAGAAAACTCGAAACTATTCTCAAAGACAAGATCACCGGTCTTGAGACTAAGGTTAGAGCCTACTTCAATTCTTGTTCGAAGGCTAAAGAGTTCTACAGTAAGCAAGCTGTTAATCAAACATCTGGAATAGGTTATGATTACAATGCTGCTATTGGAGAATTAGGCATAAACTCCCCTCCTCATGTATGTGCTAAAGGGAGGGAAGTACCACATGTGCTTAAGGGTGTTGATGAACCCCTCTATAAAGCATCAATTGCTGAACCATTTGATGCGACCTCTTCTGTTATTCAAGAAGAAATACGTGCTGAGGATCATGCTAATGAGAAGATTGTTTCCAAGTCAAGTGAGTCGAAAGTTCCAGTCAAAGTTGTGAAAGCAACTGAGACTAACTCAGACACACATGAGTTGGATAACAATAATGCCATGTCTACCATGCATAAATTGCCTGCTGTTAATCACTCTCATAAAGCATGTGGTGTTGCTAATTGTATGTCTTGTGCTTTTAATATGATGTATGCTTATTTTAATGGTAAGCATGTGTCTAATGATAAGACTACTCCTCGTCAGCATGTGAATAACAAGAAGCATGATAGGTCTAAGACTGCTAGTCCTTCTAAGGCTAGAAAGGAGACATTTGTGCCTAAGCTTAAACAGAAATTTGTTAACGCTGTTTACAAGGTCAAATGTTCAGTCATTGAGAAAGTTGAGGCAATTAAAATTAAAAATGTTGTTTTGCCTGACAAAGGACAGTTCTATAAGTATGCCGGGCCCAACCAAGTTTGGGTTCCGAAGAAGGTCTAATCCATTTGTAGTGCAGGGCATTAAATAGGTGTAACCGGTAGTGTGGATTCTTGACAGTGGATCATCAAGATATATGACCGGAGATAGAGCCCTGCTATCAAATGTGGATTGAGAAAGCTGGCCCCATGGTTACCTTTGGAGATAACAGCAAAGGTTTATCTGAGGGATATGGCTGTTTGCAAGCTGGGAATGTTATCATTGTAATTTTGTATGTTGTGCTAGGTTATTATCAGGAAGCAGTATCTAACATATAGCACCAGTGACGAGACTTGAGAATATTACGACATATCAGACACCTGCTGCACATTACACTTGGAATTATACTCTAGTAAGATGTGTACAAGTGTACTCCTATTTGGTGAGTCAAAAGAGGAAATCAGTGCACCACAGTTCATGGACTTTGCAGCTGCAGATCTATTGGACTATGCAATCTCTTCTTCACAATCTCACTTTAGGTTGGTATGAACTAGTATACAGCTCAAGCAATCGTCAAGGACATGGTATGGCACTCTAACAGAAGTTGTAATTTTATATGAACTAGTAGAGTCGTCATATTTATAACTATTTTATCACTAGGCACAATCATATTGTTTTATATGTGCAGTGGTATATTGTTTATGCAACATAACAATTAGTATCTAAAGTACTTGACAAGTATCGGTCAATGATATGTTGTTAACATTATGTTGCAGATATTTGTAAGCTTTAGACATGAATGAGAATTACTTAGACTTTACCCTAAGTGATCAATGTTTTATCAAAAACTCATTCATATTGAAAAACAAAATCAAACTTCTTTCTACATTAGTGATTTCTTATTTCATGTAAAATATTTTGAAATCACTATTGTAAATCATTTTCTCTCTATTACCATATGTTCTGTGTTACAGGTTCAGTCTCCAATGACTTTCTTTCATTAACAGTCATGAGGTTGAAAACCCACAACGTCTATCCCAGACTGTAAAGACAAACACAGAAACAGAACCAACCAACACTCTCTTACCACTAAATATAGTATGAATGAGCGTGAGGGAGATAGTGCCTTAGTGCACCACATAAGGAAGGTTCTGTAGTCAACCCAGTAGCTCTGTCTCCTACATAGATGAGTAGTATTTAAACCGAGACAACTGCTAGCCCCCATACATCTTCTCAAAAAGATGTAATGGCTGAAAAGGCACAAAAACAGTTACTAGATTCATTCTCTCAACAGGGTGCGTCTATTGAATTTTGCCTGTCAGCCAAGGTATCCGATGTAGTATCACCACTTCAAATATAAACAATTCTTGATGCACAAGGAGAGGTTACACACAAAAAGGATGAGTTGACGGAAATAAGAGTTTCGACCATTTTAAGGTCAGATTCGATTGTTCAAGGTTCGTTAGTGGACCAATTGCCTTTACAGGTGTTAGGAGAGGATACTGATCCAAAAGCCATATGTCAGTGGTCAGTGTCTACCTCCCCAGGCTTAAATCCCCTGGATGCATCTGCGGATAGTGGATCTGACATAGGTGCAGATCGGCAACTTGTTGACAATGATTCAGATATTACCTGATAAGTCACAAGGAAGTGTCTTCACAGACATTAGAAGGGAACTTTGATCTTTATGCTAAAATCGTTGGATCATTGTTTACCTTCCCAGAATTCAAATCTGGAACCCTAAAAGGGAAACTAGCAACTTGTAGATTATGACTCAGATTTATCTGACGAGTTTAACAAGGATGGGGATTTGTGAACTCCCATTGCACCACCTGTGACCTCCTTTAAGGATGGCTAAGGTGATTTTCCTTGCAGGTACAGCTGGATTATGGAGCTATGAGAGAAGAGTGATACACTTGTGAGAATGAGTGTAAACACGAGTGGAGAGAAGAGTGAAACACATGTGAGGTACACTAAACAGAATCACACACTCACAGTGAGGTAGAAAGAGAAACTACTTGTTATTTCTTTTCCAACCAAGTGAAATATGAGAACTCCTTCAGACGACGGCATACATTCCTTCTTTAAGGGGGAGATAAAAGCTTAAGAAATAGTTTGGAGGATTCCTCAACTAAGGGGGAGAAATAGCAGGGAGGAAGAAAAAGATCCTAAAAATGTACACTACACCACACCATTGTTGTTTCTAACTACGGATCCTATTGTACGGGAGAGGTGGTAAACACAAGGTGATTTCCTAGTAAGGGAAGAAGCAGTTAGGGGAGTACCATTGGTTTTTATCTGCGGATCCTATTGTACGGGAGAGGTGGTAAAATGAAGGTGATCTTCTTTAATCAGTTGATTCTCATAGGGGGAGAAGCAAGAGAGATATGGGCTTCTCAACAGGAAATGTGGTTGTACAAATGAAGATGGAACTACTTGAAGATATGTTCAGTCTAGAGGAACATCTACTTGGAATCTGGAAAATGTTAAATCTAGTCCATAACTTTTCTACTATTTACTTTGCATTTCTGTTTATATCTTTTTCTTATTTGTTAGTTGAGTTATCCTCTAGGTATTTGTGTGTTATTGTCCAACAAACAAATAGGGGGAGATTGTAAGTCATATGTCATAGCCTATTTGTATATTCGAGGATTCAACTCAACTCAAATAAGAATGTAATAAGTAAATAGTGGATCTACCCTCAGAGAGATCTCGCAAAGTAACATCTGTCAAAGGATAAAGAAATATTGTTCATCTGCAGACTTGAAGATTCACTGGAAGAAGTTCAAGAATTTGATCATGCCTCAGTGATATAAATCAAGATCGTGGATTTAATCAAGTGACAGAGATCTCGTCAGAGTATCATTAATTACAAGGATTTAATCTGAAGAAAATCAAAGCATCAAAGTCAAGACATGAAGAAACGTCACGGAAGTTAGTCACTCATGAACCAGACAGTACATCGAGTGTCAACGTTGAAGTGGCGGAATTGATTCATAATTCTCAGTGAGTTTCAGAAGATATTCAGAAGAATGGATGCTGCTCAGGGTTAGTATTAATTCTCTATTAATTAATTAAGTCATATAATTTAATTAAGTAAATAAATTATATCTGCAAAGATTAATTTATTGATTAATTAAATTAATTGATTAATTAATTCAGAATTAATTTTAGGAATTTTCAGAAGTTTAATTGGATTAAATTCAATCTTAAATCAGCAAGACAATTGAAAATGAACTAGCATGACAATCTGGATTGTCATACCGATTGTCATGCCAGTTCAAAAGATTGTCCTACCGATAGTCATGCCAGTTCAAAAGATTGTCCTACCGATAGTCATGCGGGTTCAAACGATTGTCTTGCTAGCTCAAAAGGATAGTCTCACCGATTGTCATACAAGCTTAAAGGATTGTCATTCCAATTCAATTAATTCGGCTGTTGATAAATAGAAGCAGAAGTCATTCAACTCAAAAAAAAAGATCTCAATCATACAGAACATATTCAAGAACAAAGAAAAGAAAGCAGCCGCCTTGAAACATTTTATTTTCTTCTCTGCTTACATCAAGATCAAAATTCTAGTTTGTTAATGTTAAATCCAAACCACTAGAATTATTTATCTTGTTCTTGTGTAACAATCTAACGGATCAAAATCCCTAGAACTTAATCTCAAATCGCGTTTAGCATTTGATTCTAATTATTGCAAAAATAGAAAAAAAGTTCATGTCGAATTTATTCTAGATTTGTGATAATTGATTTGAGATTAATACCTTGTAATCGATACAGTTGTTGTAACACCTTTCAAGTTTAATAATATTTTTATTTAACTTGAATTTTGTTTCACATTTTTTATTCCGAATTTATTCGATTATTCGGTACTGTTTGTATTCAACCCCCCCTTCTACAAACACATTGGGACCTAACAAAAAAAGCTCTCAGCCAAGAGCACAGGCCAAAAGGGTAAGGGACACAAGCTCACCGCAAACCTATGCTAGAAAGAAGAAATCTAAACACATTGGGGACACACAAGGTGCACACACAGTGCCTTCTGCAGTCAAAGACTCAGTACATACACCTTCTCAAAGTTAGTTTGATGTGGCTCCAATAAATGTGGACTCACAGCCAAAATCTTTAGCAATAAAAGCACCAAACACACCAAACTCACCCACACATTCACTGGATGTAGATATAATTCATACATCAATTCCTTATTCTCCATCTTTAACTTTCATGGAGGAGCTAAAAATCCAAGCAAGTGAGCATCATCTTTTAGATGATTTGTTGGCTTACTTGCCATTTCTTTCTGAGTCTACTGAAACATCTGTGTAAAATCTCAAATCAATCACCACATATTCAACAATCTATCTCGACGGATATTGTTCATCCGTTGACTAGTGATTGTATCTCGATGGATGTGCCTAACAGCAGTCATCCGTTGGAACTCTCAACTACTATTTCGATGGATGTTCCTCATCCGTTGAATATCACTGCACCACTTCAAACTTCAACAAATGTTACAAGTGTAGATAATTTAGAAGTTATACAATCACTCTTAAGACTGAGGAAATGAGTGAACTGAGTGAGAGGCTAAGTTGCTCTCAGGAAAAAGGAGAGGAAAAGAGTGATCACATGCAAGCTATTTCTTCAATCTTAGCAAAAGTGAGTGAGGGGACTTCCACCTTAGTAGGTGAAGGTGAGGGTGTGAGGGTGGGAAGCCAAGGGGAGCCCTTGATGCAAGAAAAGAGAGATAGTGAGAGAAAAGAAGGTACAGAAGTATGAGAAGAGCCAATTGTAAGTGAGTTAATGGATGTCAATAAGGCTGAAAAAAACAATTAATTCAGCAAGAATATCAAGCTGTCTTAGATTCTATTTCTTATGAAGTTGAGGCATTTACTCACCCTGTTCCAGCTTATCAAGTTTTGGTTGAACAGAACAATGTGGCTGCTGAAAGAATGCTAAATTTGGTGCATACAACTGCTTCTATGCAAAAAGCTAAGGATACTATAACTGCCATGCCCTCCACAGCTGGTAATGACTTTGAGTTGGCTGAATAATCATTTGGGGATGATGGTGAGGATGATGAGGATGACAACACGAGCATATGGGGAGATGCAGAAACTGAAAGAGATATGTCCTAAGTCCAATCATGTATGAGGATTTAGGAATAACTTTTATGTAATTTGTTTTGATTTCATTGATATTAATAAAAGACTTGTTTTGTTTTTATTGCGGGCTCTATCTATTTAAATGTTTAAATAAGATATACCACAGTTTAGAGTAAAGCTTTTTATGGATTGTGATGAGATCATAATAATGAGACCTAAAAGATGATAACTCTAAACTTAAATAGTTCCTGGTCATTGGATTACTAACTGGTAATTAATAATCCGCAAAGATCGGTACATACTATGCTTGCTTCATTATGAAGGATGTATGTTCTCATAGACATTTGTGTGGTGACACTATAGCTAGTATGTAGGTGCTTATTACAGAATAAGTTCACTGAACATGACTCACACATCTGAACAACTGATGGAGTTCACTCACGTGTCAGCAGTTGTTCACATAGTGATAGTTGTACAAGTATCCTTAGACTTGAGGTCATCATAGTCATCTTGTGTACACTGAACTATGCTTTGGTTTAGTTCTTAGTCTCAAGGGACAAATATAAGGGCTCTACTGGGTATAGGAATTTGTACACGAAGATAGTGTATGATCAATAAAGGATCTACCCCTTCCAGTGTAGGAAGAGAATGTTCAATGCTGATCCACTTATGTTAGTTCAGGAATCTCTGGCCAGAGTGAATGAAATTAGAAAGGAGTTTCTAATTTACATTAAATAGAACTAAGCATAGTGAATGAGAAAGCAAGTGATTAAATAAGATAGGCTTGACACAAGTTCCATGCCTTGTATTTAATCGTGACATTGCAGGGTAGAAGGAATTAATTGTACGGTAACTACTCACTGAATAGGTTCTTGGTATTCTAAGCAGTGAATTGGTATTATCCGGATAGTCGCGATATGCTGAGAAGTATCCCTCACGATGTAGAATAAATATGATTAATTAATTAATCATATTTAATGAATTAGAGAATTTATATAAATAATGATAAAATAGTTTTATTATTATTTATTTCTACTACCAACTAAATATTGAACCTACAGGGTCACACCATAAAAGAGAATGATTTAATGGTGGAGAAATTAATTAATAATGGCTGATAATTATTTATTTATGAAATAAATAATTAATTGGAAAATTTAATAATTGATTAAATGAGATTTAATTGATTATAAATTAATAAAGAAAAAGTTCTTAATATTATTAATTAAGAATTTAATTTTTGGAAATTAAATCAAGTGAGAGAATTATTTCTAAAGTGTTTAGAAAAAGGATTAATAATTAAAAGGTGTTTTAATTATTAGTGAGAATAATAAAGGGTTAATAATAATAATATTTTATGGGAAAATTTTTAGCTGAAAATTTTGCCTATAAATATACTATTATAGACCCTATTTTTTCCTCAACCAAAACGATTTACAAAACCCTAATTCTCTCCATCTCCTCCTCCTTCATTACATCGTTTTCTTGGTGGATACCGGTGGAGTGCTTCACACTTGAGGAGCAGCTGCTAAGGATCTCTGTTCATCATTTTTGGATCGCCATTAAAAACCTCCATCTTTCCATTAACGTAAAGCTTCTTAAGGTAAACATACGGAACTACGAATTAAATATTATTTTTCGCATGGATCCTGCGGAGGGTTTCATTTTTTTAAGATTTAAATTTACGTTTTCGTTGCATTTATGTGCTAAAAACCCTTCAATGGCATCAGAGCTACTTGCGAAAAGTTTTTAATTCGTTTATGTGTTTAACTGTTTTCGATATATGAGCATGTACGTGATTCACCATGATTTGATATTGATATAATATGCTTATATATGTATGGTTTTGAATATATGATATTCATGTGAGTTGTATAATCATAAGATGATTATGTAATCTGTATATATACTGATATATACATGACTTATGTTTGTTCTAATTATGAGAATCATATTAGATATGGATTCTGAATTGGCTGCTGCAGATTTGCTGAAATCTGGGTCTGGTGTCCGATTTACGCAAACGAATACCCTATTTCGTAGGTAAACGAGCGTCTGAACAAAACTGATAGTTAAAGCTATCAACGACTCATCTGTAAGGCGTTTGACGTCGTTTACTACCCGTAAACAGTGATTTCTTGTTTTTCTGATTTGATTCTGATTTTTCTGATTTTTGTCATATTTTTTTTTATGATTAGATCATGGATAATATGATATGTTAAGATCAGATTATGTGTTTTAACATGCTTTTATGTGTTGTATGAGCATGGTGGATGGTTATAGCATTTCGACCTTAGTGTAATGGTTTTGGTTTTGGTTTTAAATATGACTTGCATGTCTTCAATCTTTGTAATCATAAATCTCGAATGTAACTCGAGTTATTCTTGTAAGTTCATTAGATTAGTTTTACTTTCAATCATGTAATGTAATTGAAGACTCAAGAAGGCTATCCAATGGAGGTGATACAAAGAAGAAGACGAGGCATACAAGAAGTCTAAACAAAGAAGAAGACTTATGTAATAAGTAGTTGTATTTATTTCCATCACCATATTAGATTGACCTTGATCTTTATCCTGAGCTTGATAAAGATCACATAGGATGGGGCCATAACCAAACACATTTACTTTATTGCACTTTACATTTACTTGTTTATTTAATTTTATATATGAGATATATGCATATGTTTACCATGCGATGATAGATTTAGGTGAACTGAAATCAATATAAGGTATGCTCTAGAAAATCTAGAATAGGAATCATTTATTGACTTAACAATAAATATTATGAATATGATTATGAGATTCTTGTGTTTATGAAACACGTAATTGAATATGAATTTTCAATATTGAGAGAAAGGATGATTCTGTCAACAACAGATTTCTATCTGTAAGAAAGGGTTATTAAGTGACGCCTCTTGACAATGCTCCACCCGATCTGGGAATCATCTGATTATCGATTATTGATTTGAAATATTTAATTTAAAAGGAAGAATCTCTTTATAATATGATTATGATTTTAACGTAATATAATCCCTCTGAAATTAAATAATATCAAGTAATAATTGGCCAATGACACAACGGGCTTGTGTCGGTCATAGCCTTCCAACATGGTAGAAAATGGTTCTTATTTTTAAATCATTGTCGTTTCGTGCTACAGCCGAGGGCTTTGATTTCGAAATAAGAAATACATGTCTATTACATAGAGATGTGTACATTGAATTAGAATCTAAAGGTCGGTACGTGCTACCGCTGTGGGCCATTGGAGACTGATTCAATTGTACGAAATGTTGGGTTAGACTTGACTTAGAATATTGAGTTTGTCGTGCCACAGCCGTGACTCAATTATTCAAGAGGCTAAACTTATATTAGGGAATAACATAAGATGTAATTGACAAAAGTTGTCTGCCTATTGAACATCACATGACGTTTCGTGCCACAGCCGAGGTTGTGTGATGGAATGTAGGATCCCTATTCCCACTAGCATTATCAATGCTTAATTTTCACTTAGGGGTTGAAAAAATTAGATAAACTAGTGGGAGACACTTATGAATAAAGACCCGATTCATATAGTGTTTTGAAATGAAATTAAATATTTGCTAAGTGTTGTTATGTGTTTATCATTTACAGATTTACTATATTCGTCATGTCTTCTGCACTATCACTCCGGAGCATACTAGATGCTAACAAGTTGACTGGTCCTAATTTAGCTTTTTGTTTTCACTGTAACAAGTTGGGGCACTGGAAGAGGAACTGCAAGGTTTACCTTGCAGAATTGAAGAAGAAGAAGGGTAGTAAGACTACTGCTTCTGATTCAGGCATGTTCATGATCGAAATTAATAGGTCACTAGGTCAAATTTCTACTTGGGTATTAGATACCGCCTATGGTTCTCATATTTGCAATTCGTTGCAAGGACCAAAGGGAAGTAGGACTCTTGAAAAAGATGAGGTGATTCTACGTATGGGCAATGGAGCAAGGGTTGTGGCCATATCTGTAGGATCATTTAGTTTACGTATGCCTACGGGTAAGACTATTATTTTGAATAATTGTTATTACGTTCCCTCTATTGTGAGGAATATTATTTCTATTCCTATGTTGGATGTGGATGGTTTTTCATTTATTATTAAGACTAATGAATGTTCTATTCTTAGAGATAATGTTCTTTTTGGACGTAGCATTTTAAATAATGGTCTGTATGTATGTGAAGTAGAGCATAATTTACTTCAGATTGAACAAACTAATAAAAAAAAACGAGATGATGAAAATATGACCTATTTATGGCACTGTAGGCTAGGTCATATTAGTGAAAATAGACCGCGAACATTGCATAAGGAAGGGTTACTTGACCCCTTTGATTTTGAATCATATCCTACATGCAAGTCTTGTCTATTGGGTAAAATGACCAAATCTCCATTTAGTGGACATGGAGAGAGGGCTGCAGATTTGCTAGGATTGGCACACACAGATGTATGTGGACCAATGTCTACACAAGCCATGGGTGGATTTTCGTACTTCATTACTTTCATAGATGATAGATCTAGATTCAGATATGTGTATTTGATGAAACACAAGTCTGAAGCCTTTTAAAAGTTCAAAGAATATAAACATGAAGTGGAGAAACAAACCAAACACAGTATTATAACTCTTCGATCAGATCGAGGTGGTGAATACTTAAATGGAGAGTTTCTAGATTATCTCAAAGAAAATGGTATAGTCTCCAGTGGCCTCCTCCATATACTCCACAGTTAAATGGGATATCTGAAAGGAGAAATCGAACTTTGTTAGACATGGTTGGTCCATGATGAGCTATGCGAATCTTCCAGTATTCCTATGGGGTTATGCATTGGAAACCTCAGCATATTTACTGAATAAGGTGCCTTCCAAATCTGTTCCTCAAACACCATATGAGATATGGAAAGAAAGGAAACTGAGTCTTAAACACGTTAAGATTTGGGATGTCCAGCTTATGTCAAGAAAGTTGACCCAGATATGCTGGAATCTCGATCCGTAAAATGTAATTTTGTGGGATATCCTAAAGAGACTTTGGCGTATTACTTTTACACCGATCATCGGGTATTTGTCACCAGACATGCTACCTTCTTGGAAAAGGAGTTTATCCTTGAAGGAAACAGTGGGAGCAAAATTGAACTTGATGAAGTTCAAGAAGCACAAACTACTACGGATCAAGTGGAAACACCAGTTCAGACTGAACAACCTTCTGTGGAACAGCCCATTCGTAGGACAGGGAGAGTGTCTCTCCAACCTGAGAGGTATTATGGCCTTGTCATTAAGAATGACAATGAGTTGTCAATCATTGATGATGACGACCTTATGACCTATAATGAGGCTATTAGTAGTGTTGACTCAAAGAAATGGCATAGTGTCATGAAATCCGAAATGGAATCTATGTATACCAACCAAGTATGGACTCTGGTTGAGGCGCCTGAAGGTGTTAAGCCTATTGGGTGCAAGTAGGTATACAAAAGAAAGATTGGAGCAGATGGCCAGGTGGAGACCTATAAGGCCAGGCTCTGGGCAAAAGGATTCAAACAAAGGCAAGGGATTGACTTTGATGAAACTTTTTCGCCTATAGCCCTGTTAAAATCAATTCGGATTTTGCTTGCGATTGCTGCTTACTACGACTATGATATCTGGAAAATGGACGTGAAAATGACCTTCCTCAATGGGGAACTTGAGGAGGAAGTGTATATGACACAGCCAAAGGGTTTTCTTTCCAAGGGAAATGAACACCTAGTGTGTAAGCTGCTGCGAACCATATATGGTTTAAGGCAAGCTTCTCGTAGATGGAACATCCATTTTGATGAGACAATCAAAGAGTTCGGTTTTATCAAAAACATTGATGAACCATGTGTCTACAAGAAGGTTAGTGGGAGCGCAGTAACATTTCTTGTATTGTATGTGGATGACATACTTCTTATAGGAAATGATATACCGATGCTACAATCAGTCAAAGTATGGCTATCAAAATACTTCACCATGAAGGACTTGGGAGAAGCATCCTACATTCTCGGTATGAAGATCTAAAGAGATAGATCTAGAAGAATGATAGGTCTTGCCAGGGTACATATATCCAGAAAGTGCTTAAAAGGTTTAGCAAGGAAAACTCCAAAAGAGGTCTCATACCGATGAGCCATGGAGTGTCCCTTTCCGAAAAATGTCTCCTAAGACACCTGAGGAAAGAGAGCGTATGAGTAAGATTCCTTATGCTTCAGCAATAGGATCTATCATGTACGCGATGTTGTGTACAAGGCCTGATGTTGCTTATTCTATTAGTGTGACGAGCAGATATCAGTCCAATCCAGGTGAAGACCACTAGAAAGCAGTGAAAAACATCCTTAAGTACTTGTGAATGACTCAGGATATTTTTCTTGTTTCTGGTGGTGAATCTGAGTTGAAAATAGAGGAGATGTCAACATCGAGAGAGTTGACACACATAACAATGTAGCAGACCCACTCACAAAGCCACTTTCTCAGAGTCACTTTGATCGTCATAAAGACAAGATGGGTATTAGATACCAGAGTGATTGGCTTTAGTACACGTGGGAGATTGAAAGAGATATGTCCTAAGTCCAATCATGTATTAGGATTTAGGAATAACTTTTATGTAATCTGTTTTGATATCATTGATATTAATAAAAGACTTGTTTTGTTTTTATTGTGGGCTCTATCTATTTAAATGTTCAAATAAGATATACCACAGTTTAGAGTAAAGCTTTTTATGGATTGTGATGAGATCATAATAATGAGACCTAAAAGATGATAACTCTAAACTTAAATAGTTCCTGGTCATTGGATTACTAACTGGTAATTAATAATCCGCAAAGATCGGTACATACTATGCTTGCTTCATTATGAAGGATGTATGTTCTCATAGACATTTGTGTGGTGACACTATAGCTAGTATGTAGGTGCTTATTACAGAATAAGTTCACTGAACATGACTCACACATCTGAACAACTGATGGAGTTCACTCACGTGTCAGCAGTTGTTCACATAGTGATAGTTGTACAAGTATCCTTAGACTTGAGGTCATCATAGTCATCTTGTGTACACTGAACTATGCTTTGGTTTAGTTCTTAGTCTCAAGGGACAAATATAAGGGCTCTACTGGGTATAGGAATTTGTACACGAAGATAGTGTATGATCAATAAAGGATCTACCCCTTCCAGTGTAGGAAGAGAATGTTCAATGCTGATCCACTTATGTTAGTTCAGGAATCTCTGGCCAGAGTGAATGAAATTAGAAAGGAGTTTCTAATTTACATTAAATAGAACTAAGCATAGTGAATGAGAAAGCAAGTGATTAAATAAGATAGGCTTGACACAAGTTCCATGCCTTGTATTTAATCGTGACATTGCAGGGTAGAAGGAATTAATTGTACGGTAACTACTCACTGAATAGGTTCTTGGTATTCTAAGCTGTGAATTTGTATTATCCGGATAGTCGCGATATGCTGAGAAGTATCCCTCACGATGTAAAATAAATATGATAAATTAATTAATCATATTTAATGAATTAGAGAATTTATATAAATAATGATAAAATAGTTTTATTATTATTTATTTCTACTATCGGCTTAATATTGAACCTACAGGGTCACACCATAAAAGAGAATGATTTAATGGTGGGGAAATTAATTAATAATGGCTGATAATTATTTATTTATGAAATAAATAATTAATTGGCATGTTTAATAATTGATTAAATGAGATTTAATTGATTATAAATTAATTAAGAAAAAGTTCTTAATATTAGTAATTAAGAATTTAATTTTTGGAAATTAAATCAAGTGAGAGAATTATTACTAAAGTGTTTAGAAAAAGAATTAATAATTAAAAGGTGCTTTAATTATTAGTGAGAATAATAAAGGTTTAATAATAATAATATTTTATGGGAAAATTTTCAGCTGAAAATTTTGCCTATAAATATACTATTATAGACCCTATTTTTGCCTCAACCAAAAAGATTTACAAAACCCTAATTCTCTCCATCTCCTCCTCCTTCATTACATCGTTTTCTTGGTGGATACCGGTGGAGTACTTCACACTTGAGGAGCAGCTGCTAAGGATCTCCGTTCATCATTTTTGGATCGCCATTAAAGACCTCCATCTTTCCATTAACGTAAAGCTTCTTAAGGTAAACATACTGAACTACGAATTAAATATTATTTTTCGCATGGATCCTGCGGAGGGTTTCATTTTTCTAAGATTTAAATTTACGTTTTTGTTGCGTTTATGTGCTAAAAACCCTTCAGAAACTCCATCATGGATGCTACACAAGGAATTCTCATATCCACATCTCCAATCCACACTATTCAAGCTCATTTATGACACCCAAACAATAATTCAAGCATCCACTAATGCTAGCACCAAAAGACTACTTTTAGCCCACCTGGAATCTCTATAATTGCACAAGATTTAAGCTCTCCAACAAAGTCAGATTGTGGATGCAATCAAGCAAGAAATTTCTAAAGTCAAATAAGACATTATAGCAAGGTTGGATGCCAGGTTTACAGGCACCACCATGACTGACATAGCTCAAAAGCTTAGAAAGGAAGCTGATTTGAACAGAAAGGTTGATGCCATGGACTCTAGACTGACAAATGTGGAGAAGTCACTGGCCAAGATACTTGAAAATCAGGAAGCTCAAACTACTCTGCTTCAACAGTTGGTGGCTGCACAACTCCCTACCTCTACTCAACTTGATGCTAACAAAAAGGGGGAGAAAGACTCTATTATCCCAGTTAGCCAGGGGGAGTCAACAAGTGAGGGGGAGAAAATGCTTAAAAATTCAAGTCAGTAAGGTGATTTTTCCAGCAATTGCCTTCACTAAGCCACAAGCTATGGATAGCATTGATCTAATCAATTTAGCAGTAGCAAAACTGGAATCAAATGAGAAATCTAAAAAGATTGATGTTGCAGCAGTTGAGCAAGAGCTGGATGCAAAATGGAGGAAGCTTGATGAAAACATCAAGAAGAAATTTGGTCCAATTGAGAAGCAAGACAAGGTATTTTCTCACTTCTTCAAATTGAGACAAATTTTAGCAAATGAAATGAGCCTAGGGAACATGGAAAGGGGTCGACCCTCATCAATCAAGTCTCCAAAGGCCAGTGTGATTTTTCAACCAAAAAGGAATTATCCAAAGAATTCAGACAAAAATCCACTGGACCTATCTTATAAAAGCCCTAGGCCATATGAAAAGAAGCTGTTTGCAAGGTCTATTGCCTTATCCAAAGATCCCAGAGATACAGTGTCAAAGAACAAAATTACTAAGATCTACAGGAATGTTAAACTAATATGTGTGATGGTTGGACATCCACATTTTGCAGAAGCTAAGAAAGAAGAAAAAGTGAGGCTTAAACAACAACAAAAGCAAGCTGCTTTAGAAGCCAAAAACCTAGCCAAAAAGCCTGCAACCACAGAAATTACATTGCCTGCTGTGACATCTGAAAATCTGGGTGAAGGAAAGAAAGAAGAACCAAAGCAGATAAAAAGGAAGTTTAGATACAAGATGCATGGAAAGAGGAAGATAAATTTTTATAAAGACAAGGAAGACTACATGTCAGCCCAATCTACAACTTCAAGTCAACCAGCCATTGCTACAGTGAAGGAGGCTGAATTCAAGGTTGATCCAAACATCACCTTTCATGGTGATCATGTTGTTCCAAAGGATAAACCTATAGATTGGGACAACTTGCCTCTTCCTGATCTAAACCTCCTCATCTTTGCTAAACAAAGGAAGACAAAAGAAAGAGTGGTCAAAACAGTCAAGCCTACCAAGCTCAAATCCAAGCAAGTGGCCAAACCCAAACCTACTATCAACAAAGGAGATCAACTCTTCATATGTGACATCAAAGAATTCTCAGACATAAATCTCCATCTGAATGAGCTTGAAGAAGTCAGATCTATTGATGCCTACAAGCACCTTCCAGAGAGATTAGTTTTCAGGTATAGGGGTGGTAAAGAAATTACATGACCACTTCACAGAATTCTCCATGAAGGCTACTCAACTCTAGTGACTGTCTTCTCCTCAATCAAGAAAAACTTTGGATTCAACATAGTAGCCAAGAAAATGGTACTAAAAAAGACTGAGGAGATAAGAAATAGCTGGAGAGGACCAAATGCACTCCCAAGAGTATTATCTATTCCCTTCACTAGAGATAGGGTGCATTTGAGGCCATACTGGATCATGGAGTTCAAAGATGAAAAGAACATTAAAAGATTCTTCAGATTGGAAGATCAACTAAAGATTGCAAGCAATGAAACTCTAAAAGAAATACAAGAAAAGATGGATCTAAAAAATAATGAAGAATCAAAATTTTACAGACAACTCCAAAACCAGATTGAAGAGAATGATGTGAAGCTGGGAAATAAGCTAAAGCAATCAAGGAAATGATCTCAATTTGCTCAGTCTAGAGGAACACCTTGAAAATGATCCGTAAGACACTCTACAAATCTTTCTTTGTGAGAATTTTCAATAAACTACAGCATTTGTAAATTTTAATGTACTATATCTCATTCTGTATTCATAGAGTGTTTTGTTATCTTTAAGTTTCTCTTAATTTATGGCTACAATTCTAGTAGACATAAATTGGGGGAGATTGTTAGGAATATGTCATGTAATTGATGGTAACTTGAACAAAATACTTAGTAGATATTAGTTAAGTGAAATTATAGCTTTCAACGGATGATCATTCTCAACATCTGTTGAAAGAGTAGCTTATGTACAATAAGACTAGTAGCACATTTCTGCATACTTGAATGGCTTAGTGAACTAGATGTTGTAGATTGTTCAAGTCATGTTAACTACTAGATTGATATGTAAGATAGGATGGTCAATTGTATATATTAGATACCTTGTAATCTTGTATAAGTGAAATAGAGTTAATTGCCAAAAGGATAGTCTCAACGGATGATTCGCAAAGCTCCAAAGGCTGATCAACATAAGTCTCGACGGATGATCAACCAAAGTTCTAACGGATGATCAATCTAAGTTCCAACAGATGTTCAAATTCAAAAGAGCAGTTGATAGTGACTTGACAGTCACATGCGTTGGATAGATGCAAATAGAATGTGGCAGCCTCTTTGAAGGTTTTAGAGAACAAAGAAGCATTTCCATTTCCATGCTAAATAGATGATATTCAAAGATGCTGGAAAGAGAAATGTAGCTGCATGAAGTTAGACTAGATATATTTTATCATATTATCTTGTCTTTTTATCATGTAACTTGGTGATATATAAACCAAGAGTAGCAAGTTCAAAAGAATCCAAGTGAGTAAGCATTTTTCCAGAAAAATAGATATGGTAAAATCTGTTAAGAATTTCTCTGTTCTTGAACTCTCAACTTGTAAGCAGCTGTGAACAATTTTGTTACACAGAGTTCTCATCCTAATATATATCTCTGGTGGAAAAGTTCAATCTACCACATATTTTTTAAATACTTGTATTTATTTACTTTGTGCTTTGATTTCAATATTACTATCATTCCGCACCTAGCTAAATCAAACACAGATATATATATATATATATATATATTTATAGAATAACAGTTCTTCAAATTTAAAAAAGAAACCAGAATTACATTCACCCCCCCTTCTCTAATTCTTGTTTAGATTTTTTTGGAATAACAATATTTTTATTTTTATAGAGTTATGGGACTTTCAAATATTTCATTTCTTTGCATTTTTGAATTACCACAATTTTTGGAAAATTTTTGCATATATTTTTGTATTTATTTGATATTAAAAATTTTAAAAATTCTTACCCAAAAATTATTAATTAAGGGCCAATTAATTTTATTAAGAGATATAAGTAGGGCCTAAATTTTAATTAGGGGTATTTCTCCTACTATTATAAATAGCTAAATTTTTAGTAATTAATTATAAAAATCATTAAAAAAATTTATTTTCTGAAAAATGAAAAGTGTGGGTGAGCGTATTGTTCTTATTTTTTCTCAAAGATCAATATGTGATTCTGAGAGTTTTTGAAATCCAAATCATATCATGTGAGTATCCAAATTGATCCTCTTGATCTCCTCTATCTGTTTATCCGATTAATTTCACGTTTTGATTCTAGGATTTTAAATTCGTAATTTAGGGTTCTTCACTGATTTTAGGACTTTTTGATTCTGAGTTTAAATGATGAAATTGATTACTTGAATAGCTTCTTATAGTTGTTTACAATCGATTTATGCTATTTATATCATCAAACAGTAGCTTGAATTGTTAATTCGATTATTATGGTTTATGTGTTTGTATGCTTTAATCATTTTTGATTGTAAAGAATCTGAGGTTAGTATGTTGTTAGGGTTTATTTGTAGATGCTTTAAGCTTTATTTAAAGCTATAGATCATAATTTTCTATGTACGAATGAAGCAAAACGGAATTTGGAAGGAGTTTGGTTAATTTTGATCGGAGAAATCATTGTAGGGATGATTGAACTTAATTGATGATTAGGTTGTGTTAAGAAGGTTGAATGGATTCAAACCCCTCTCAAATTAGGATAAAACGATGCCTGAATCGACTGGAAATTGTGTTCGACGGAATCTGGAGAGGTTCATCGGAAAAGCTCGAGTTTTGGCTAGACTTCGCGTGGGGACGATGGTCGGACGTCGTGGACTCGACGATGGTGTTGCCGTGACTCTGGTGAACGAAATCGGAGGAAAATCGGAACAAAACAGAGTTGTTTGGACGAGGAATTGAACTCGTCGGATTCCGGGAGAACCGTCGGAATCTGGGAAATTTCAGGTGGGTTCATCCTGACCCAGTTCTGTTCTTCAGAACCCGGATGCAACCTGGTTTGAAACCCCGTGTTGATCCTTTTTTTCCCCAAATCATTTTTCTAAAAAACTGTTTCTAAAAAATTATTTTAGTTTTATTTTATAAATTCCAAAAAATCAGTTTTATTTAATTAAAATAAATTGATCAATTAATTAATTAATTTATTTTATAAATAAATCTGAATTATTTTCCAAAATTCGAAATTATTTATTTATTATTTATTTGAATTGATTAATTATTTTGATAATTAATCAGTTTATTTAAATAAATTGTTTTAAATTCATTTTAATTCCAAAAATTATAGAAAAATAATTTTTAATTCTGATTTTTCCTAAATAAATATTTTAAAATATATTTGTGGTTCAATTATTTTGAATAATTAATTATGTTGAATAATAATTGATTTATTCTTATTTATTGATTAATAATTGAACCGTTTATCCGATTTAATCGAAACGAAAGCCCTTAGACTCATAAAAATTAAATGTTTTCAATAAAAACATATTTAAATCTTAATTTTTTTGGAAGCTTGTCAGCTTTCGATATTTATTTATCTATAGATCTTAGTAATTAGAAGTACGAGTCTAATAAATTCTAAAATTTAGGAAATGAGTCAGATATTGTTCGATAATACGAATACTGATTCGATTTCAATTCTAAAAATGTTTTAAAGCCTAAAGTGACTATCTGACTTATATGCTATGTGATTTCTGTGGTCAGTCGAGTCTTAATTGCTAGATAATTATTATACGAGTCAATTATAATAGTACGGGTAGACGATAAGGGCTACGTGGATTCAGATTGATATACAAATGAGGTATAAGTCAACTCAATGAATATCTTTCTTTGATAGATTCAAATCCATCAAGGCAGGTAAAGCAAGCATTAGAGAATTGGGATAGACTTGAGGTAGACCGCGTATCAGGCAAGTTTTTCCTCTATTCTAAATCTAGAATAGTGAATTGCTTTACTTTATTCAAATTCTCAGCTCGATAAATATTGATAATTCCTGTTCACAAACACTGTTACACAATTACTATTCCTCTGATTATATTTTCACTTTGATTCCTGATTTCTCTTGATACGTTAAATACTATATTCATATTCCAATAGATTATGCAATACTTATATTATGATGTATATCTTGATGATTGAGATGGCATTGAAACATAAAGATAGTTTCAGATGCTTGCCCTATAGATTGGATGGTTACGACTAGGGCCAGGAATGAGCTAGACCTTTGAATGAATTACGGAGGCCAGAAATGAGCCTGGGTACCTTGTTATAACGCGGGTCTATGTGAATGGCATATATCTGTACTGTATCTGAATACAGATTACAGTACTGTGATCAGCAAATTACAGTATTATGATTGTTGTGTCCAGTCTTATTTGTTGATAATCACCGATAGCGACCTTCATTATCCTTTGCAGAGATATATAGTTACACATACAATCAGATTACCGGTTCATTTAATATTCTCTTAATACTGTATATATAATGTGGACTTGTTGAGCAATTATGGCTCACCCCTTTGTTGTTACTCACTTTGTTTTTCAGTTAAGGCAGAAAATGAAACACATTCGTACCCGAGTGGTAAAGAAGCGAGTCAAGAAGCGGGACCCTCTGGTACCAAGGGTTCTAATCCCGATAAAAGAAGGGAGCTTTGAATTTCCTGAATAGGTGTAGTATAGATAGATATATTGTGTATTTGAATAAAATGAATTTAGTTTAAGAACATGTGTAGATAGTTGGTTTGTAATAAAGAGAGTTTTATGAGACTTTGAACCTGGGGTTGTATTAAATGTAGTGATTTGTTTCTGTCTTCATACCTTAAAATTAAAGACCCTAGATAGAATATGAAAGGGTTGGATATATGGTTGTATAATTATTATACAGGTTGATATTATGTTGGTAATTGGCAAGTAACCCCCAAGTCTGGACCCTGGATTTGAAGGGCGTTACAATATGATTTTGAAATTGTTCTGTTTTATATTGCAAGTGTTTTGAAGTACTTAACCCTAAACCCTGATTCTTCTTATTGATCTTTGAGCTGTAAGCCTTATTCTTTGTAAACCACCGACTGTTGATTTCTCAGATATTTAACTATACAAATGCAATACTACTCCATAAATACATATACCCCATACAGCAAATACCGGAACAAAATTAATTGAGCATACAGAGGCTTATATATTCTAAAACACCTCATAACATCAAAGAATTAAACCTTGTACAACTTTTGAACCATTTCTCATTTATTACCTTATTCTTCTATGGGCTTGAAGCCATTCTTTATACATGCCTTGATATACCCTGGTGATACCCACGAATTGCTTTATGCTCTGAGATAAATGTTTTATCAAAGTTATTTATGATTCTATTTTATTGAATTACAATGTTTATCATATTGAATTGCTTTAGAATTTGATACTTTTCTTTATGTGGACCAGATTCGTGGTTGTATTAGGCCAATGTGTGCCTTGGATCCAGTTTATAGAGCAGAGTTGTGTGCCTTGCTTGGGGTTAGTGCGTGACTGATTAGCAGCCTAACCTTCGTTTAAAAATTTAAAAATGAATATCCAATTTTAATGATTGTTTGACAAGAAACTTGATTCCTCTAAATCATTTCAACTGATCACTGTTTAACCTCAGTTATTGTTATTATGACTTGTTGAGCTAGTTAGCTCACTCTTTCCAAACTGTTTATGTATTCTGTAGTTAAAAAAGAAATGGTTGATAGCGAGGTTTCCCAGTCCAGTGTGCGAGCTAGGATTCCAGGTCGAGTGGGATCGAGCTAGCAGGAGCTTTATATTGTAGTTTGAGTTATGCAAGTTTGTAAGAATAATTTCATTATCAGTTGTAAGTTAAACTAATTGGGATTTGGTATGATGTCATAAAAGTTAAGGTTGTGTCTTGTTTTCATAATTTAACCTATTGTGATCCGTGATTTTATAAATAAGGGTCTGTGCATATAATATTTTATATACAAGTTTATATATTGTGTGTGTCGTGAACCCCAAACTTCTGACCCGGGTTTGAGGGGCGTCACATATTAGCTACCCAACTACAAGAACTATTGGAGAAGGGTATGATGACCCAGTGTGTCTACTTGGGGAGCACCAGTATTGTTCGTTAAGAATAGAGATGGGAGCATGAGACTGTGCATCGACTATCGAGAGTTGAACAATCTAACCATAAAGAGTAGGTACCCGTTATCTATGATAAACGATTTGTTCGACCAGCTAAAGGATGCTGTCTACTTTTCCAAGATTGACCTAAGAACAGGATATCATCAATTGAACATTAAGACCGAAGATATTCCAGAGACTGCGTTCCACACTAGGTATAGACACTATGATTTCTTAGTAATGTCCTTTGGATAAACCAACGCACAACGGCTTTCATGGATTAAATGAATAAAGTGTTCAAGAAGTATTTGGAAAAATTTGTGACAATTTTCATTCATGATATTTTGATCTACTCGAGAACCAAGGCAGAACGTGTAGAGCATTTGAGGATAGCTCTAGGAATACTTAAGGAGGAGCGGTTGTATGCCAAATTCTCGAAGTGCGAATTCTGGAAGAACAAAGTAAAGTTTTTAGGACACGTGATCAATAAGGAAGAAGTATTGGTCGACCTCTTCAAGATAGAGGCGGTCTCAAATTGAAAAAGGCCAACCACACCTATAGAGGTAAGAAGTTTCATAGGATTTGCCGGCTATTATCGAAGGTTTATTCAAGATTTTGCAAAGATCGTGGCCCCTTTAACCCGACTTACTCGTAAGACTGAGAAGTTTGAATAGACAGAGAAATGCGAGAATAGCTTCCATGAATTGAAGAAAAGTTTGGGGATGGCCCCTATGTCGGCATTTCCAGAAAAAAGAGATTTTATGATTTATAGTGAAGCTTCGCATAAGGGATTAGTTTGTGTGCTTATGTAGTAGTGCAAGTTAATCTTGTATGCATCGAGATAACTGAAGAAATATGAAATTCGATATCCTGCCCATGATCTTGAGCTCGCGGCAATAGTTTTTGCCTTAAAGATTTGGAGGCACTACTTGTATGGAGAGAAGTGTGAGATCTTCATAGACCATAAGAGCCTCAAGCATATTTTCACGCAGAAAGAGCTTAATATGTGCCAGAGAAGGTGTAACACCCCCAGATCCGGGGTCGGGGATCCGGGTCGTCACGGTCTTTCTTTCCACAATATCACTTCACTTAATTAATAATAAATAACCTTATGCTGTGACCCCACACTAACACACACCACAACCCGTTATAGTCTCAGAGATGAAATTGAAATAAGTACAAGTCTTTGAATCCACAATTTAAAAGTTATTACAACCCAAAATGATTACTTAATAAGTTTACAATTAATTGCCATTATCTGCCACAAGTTATAATTATACATAATTGATTCTCAAAAGAAGATGGTCTGATCTACAATAGATCTACCTCTGCAGCTATAGCAGCTACAACATCAACGGGAAGACGCGGGACGCTTCCCACGCGCTTGCGCTGGGTCTGCTGGAGTCTGGCCATCTTTCCTAACTGTTGTTGTGTGATGAAGAAATAAAGCAAGAGTGAGCCTTACAGCTCGCAAGATAATATATAGTGATAACAATAATACAAGTATCTAAATGGATACTTACTAGAATTCTTTATCATGAGTAAGGTAATTACTTACTGGGTATAAGTTTTAAAAGAAGATGAAGTTACCAATTACTTCACTATACGTATACCATTTTTAGAAATCTACTTGAACTACTACTGTTCAAAGTATAATAAGATTCACGAGGTCATCCCATAGATGAGACCACAAATAAAACTTGAAAATATTTGATCTTTGAAATATTTTGAAAAGAAAGAAGTTACGAGATACTTCATTCAATGGATACACCAATAAAACTGTTTGACCCTGTCAATGCTTCGGCAACCACTCATTAGTAGCCTTTCGATCGAAATGCTACGGGTAGTGTTGCAGAATTATCCAAATGGATGATGAACTCATTACGGGGGTTTTCCGTGCCAGGAAGACCACTTACGATGATCAGTCATAGTAGTGCAACCCCACCATTTTCTACATGTAGAGGAGAACCTGTCGGATTTACTTGTCAACCGAACACTGAGGGTGATAAAAGGCTCGGGACGAGTCTGGTAACCTATAAACAACAAGTAAGTTGGAATTAAACCAAAGTCACTTGTAAATCTATACTTTAACCAACTTAGACTCTAACGCTTGTTTTGCGCTTACTGATTCTCTTAAGTCACTCGAGTACCCTCGGCTCCACCATTTTTAATAATTTAACCATTACGAGTTTTAAGGCGATTCCTTCGTGAGTGTCTTACCAACTTCCTAACACTCTTACGATAATTGTTTCATACATTAATTAACCCTTTTTGGTCTTTAACCTATGTTTCAAAGTAAGGTGAGGGGAAATGTTTTGTTCGCGAAACACCGTTACTTAAAACGGTCGTTTCTCCTAAACCGTATATCGGAATCAAACGAACTACATATCAAAATGAAGCTCGTAACATGAGCTATCTAAACATGGAAATGGTCAACATCTAGCAGGGGGTTCTTGGGTCCTAATGTTATGAACAAAAGCAGTCTAAAGTAAATCGGACATTACGACGGCTATATTTACGCGATTTCCCAATTTTAAACCATTCAAAACCAACACAATTCAACCTCAATCCATTCTTACAACCAAAGTCCATCCTTATCACATCATAACAGCCCCAATCAATTCAATATTAACATTTATACTTATGCTTAAGCTTGAATTTAACTATACTTAAGTTCTTTTAACCAAAACAACAAGATTCACCATTCCATTTCACTACCACTCCAACCCAAACTCTAAACCACAAGCATTAAGCTACTATATCACCATAACAATCAAAATCATCTTATTATACAAAGGAATCTAGGGTTTGGAGATGATATACCTTCCTTGAAATGGTGGGAGTAGCTAGGAAGCCTTAAGAAGCCTTGAGAAGTCTTAGGGATGCTTGGATCTTAAAGGAAAATAAGAAAAATTCAAGTTAAAACTTTGAAATCACTATTCATTGTCTTCTTCATTGATTTATTGAAGAAGATTGAGAATGAATGGTGTGCTTAAACTCATGATATAGCCATAACTATGCATAAGGATGACTAGGGAATTATCTTACCAATTTAGGAAGCTTGGATCTTGGATTTTAAAAATTTTTCCCTTTGAAATGCCAAAAAGCCGAGAGCAAGTTCTTGGTGAAGAGAAATAGATTTTTGTTTTGGTGAAAAATGATTTGTTTTGGCTTGGTTGATTTGGTTTTGTTTTTGTTTTAGTTAATTACCTATTTAACCTTGGACTTTGTGTGGTTAATATTCCACCACATTTCCTTCCTTCCCATGTCATGCTTATGTCATGCTATGATGTCATCTTTCCCTCCTTGTCCTCTTCTCATTGGTTGGGTGACATCATCCTCTCTAATCCCTTTGATTAACTTCCTAATTGTTTGCCTAATGACCGCTGATCTGTTATACGGTTCGCTTAACTTTCATTTTCGTTTATCGTTTGAGGGATCATACCTGGGATCTTATTACTTAGGTTCCCTTAACCTTTCTCAATATATTATATTCCTTTTATGATCCTCTCTTATAATCCTTTAATTTAAATCCTTTTTATCCTGTTACCTTATACTCAATTCTTTCCGTATTTAGTGGATTTCCGGGAAAAATCAAAGTGTTCGGTATTGGATTCTGACGATCTTTACATACACTTATATACCATGTAGAGTACTAATAAAATCTCAGAATATCCATAACAGAACCCCTACATAGTGTGGCATGAAAAGTTTTCTCATTCAGCTAAAACACTATTCATAAGGGTTACAAAAAGTTGAAAATTTTGGGGGTTATTACAGTCTCCCCTCCTTAAAAGGATTCCGTCCCGGAATCAAATAGAAAACAAATGGGGGTACTTTTCTAGCATTGCGCTCTCTAGTTCCCAAGTTGATTCTTCTACATTATGATTCTGCCATAGTACTCTGACTAGCTTGATCACTTTGTTCCGAAGCACCTGCTCCTTCTTATCTATAATCCTTACTGGCTTCTCCACGTAAGTCAGATCTGGTTGCATATCCACCTGCTCGTACTCCACTATGTGTCTGGCATCCCGATGATACTTCCTTAGCATTGACACATGGAACACATCATGAACTTGTTGCAAGTTAGGGGGTAAGGCTAGCTCGTAAGCTAACTTTCCAATCCGTCTTAATATCTCAAAAGGTCCAATGTATCTTGGGCTTAGTTTTCCTTTCTTTCCAAATCTCATTAATCCCTTCCAAGGGGATACCTTTAGCAGTACTAAGTCCTCGACTTCATATTCCTTGTCCTTTCGGGCTAGGTCTGCATATTTCTTCTGTCTGTCTTGGGCTGCTACAAGCCGTCCTCTGATAAGATCCACTATATCTTTGGTCCTTTGGACCACTTCGGGTCCGAGCATCTTCCGCTCCCCTACTTCATCCCAGTATAAGGGAGATCGATACCTTCTTCCGTACAGGGCCTCATAAGGCGGCATTCCGATGCTAGCATGAAAGCTATTGTTATAAGAAAACTCGATCAACGTCAAGTGATCATCCCAACTTCCTTTAAAGTCTATTGCACAGACTCTCAACATATCCTCTAGTGTCTGGATGGTCCTTTCACTCTGCCCATCCGTCTGGGGTTGGTACACGGTACTCATATTTAACTTGGTCCCCGCACATTCTTGAATGCTCCTCCAAAATCTGGAGTTGAACCTGGGGTCTCGGTCTGAGACAATGGACGCTGGGACTCCATGTCACGTCACTATTTCCTTAAGGTAAATGTCCACTAGTCTATCGACTGTGTATCTCTCATTGATAGGAATGAAATGGGCTGACTTTGTCAGTCGGTCGATAATTACCCATATGACATCATGATTGGCTTTCGTCCTTGGCAAGCCTACAACAAAATCCGTCGCTATCTGTTCCCATTTCCACTCGGGAATCTCCAGGGGTCGTAAAAGTCCACTGGGTCTCTGGTGCTCTGCCTTTACCCTTTGGCAAGTCAAACATTTGTTTACCCATTCTGCTACGTCCCTCTTCATGTTGGGCCACCAGTAATATTCCTTCAAATTTCTATACATCTTGGTATTTCCCGGGTGAATGGAATACCTTGAACTATGACTTTCATCCAAAATCTCATCTTTAAGCTCTTGAACGTTCGGAACCCAAATCCGGTAGGAGTACCTCATTATCCCTTTATCATCTTTCTCAGTATGGATCTCCTCTCCAGTCATTGACTTTCTGCCTTCATTCATTATTTTCTATTGGCACAATCGGATCTTTTCCAATAACTCTGGCTGCATTGAGATCTCAAAAAGCTTTTCAGTTCCGGTTCCGGTTACCTTTACTTCTATTTCCATTCTCTCAAAATCCCTTATCAATTCTTCTGAAGTCGTTATCATTCTGAGTCTTTCTTTTCTACTAAGGGCGTCAGCCACCACATTGGCTTTCCCCGGATGATAGAGAATCTCACAATCATAGTCCTTGATTAGTTCTAACCATCTCCTCTGGCGCATGTTGAGCTCTTTCTGCGTAAATATGTACTTGAGGCTCTTATGGTCTGTGAAAATCTCGCACTTCTCTCCATACAAGTAGTGCCTCCAAATTTTTAAGGCAAATACTATTGCCGCGAGCTCAAGGTCATGAGTAGGATATCTAATCTCGTATTCCTTCAGTTGTCTCGATGCATACGTAATCACTTTACCGTGCTGCATAAGCACACACCCTAATCCTTTGTGCGACGCGTCACTATATATCACAAAATCTCCTTTTCCGTCCGGCAATGCTAACACCGGGGCCGTTACCAACCTTTTCTTTAATTCCTGAAAACTGTTCTCACATTTCTCCGTCCATTCAAACTTCTCTGTCTTACGAGTAAGTCGTGTCAAAGGGGCTACGATCTTCGCAAAGTCCTGTACAAATCTACGATAGTAGCCGGCCAATCCTATGAAACTCCTTACCTCTGTGGGTGTGGTTGGCCTTTCCCAATTTGAGACCGCCTCTATCTTGGAGGGGTCGACCAATACTCCTTCTTTATTGATCACATGTCCTAAAAACTGTACTTCATTCCGCCAGAATTCACACTTCGAGAATTTGGCATATAACTTCTCCTCTCTGAGTATTCCTAGAGCTATCCTTAAATGCTCTGCATGTTCTGCCTCAGTCCTGGAGTAGATCAAAATATCATCGATAAAAAATATCACACACTTGTCCAAGTACTTCTTAAATACTCTATTCATTAAATCCATGAAAGCCGCTGGGGCGTTGGTTAATCCAAAGGACATTACCAAGAACTCATAATGCCCATACCTGGTACAGAACGCTGTCTTGGAAATATCTTCGGGTTTAATCTTTAGTTGGTGGTATCCAGTTCTCAGGTCGATCTTGGAAAAATAAACAGCATCCTTTAGCTGGTCAAACAGATCGTCTATTCTAGGTAATGGGTACCTGTTCTTTATGGTTAGCTTGTTCAACTCTCGATAGTCGATGCACAGCCTCATGCTCCCATCTTTCTTCTTAACAAATAAAACTGGTGCTCCCCACGGAGACACACTGGGCCTTATTATACCCTTATCCAAGAGTTCCTGCAATTGGATAGCTAATTCCTTCATTTCTAACGGGGCTAACAGGTAAGGTACTTTTGAAACTGGCGCCGTCCCTGGGGCCAACTCAATAGCAAATTCAATCACTCTATCGGGTGGTAATCCTGGAAGGTCTTGTGGGAATACATCTTCAAATTCGTTGACTACCAGAATATCTTGTAAGTTGGGCACCTCCTTCTGCGTGTCTACCACATAGGCTAGGTAGGCCTCATTTCCTTTTCGTAGCATCCTTCTGGCCTGGGCCATAGTAAAAAATTTATGCGTCTGCCTCTTTCCTCTAAATATAACTTATTTCTTTCCTGGGATATTTAACTTAACTTTCTTCCCTTTACAGTCTATCTGAGCATCATGGCTAGATAGCCAGTCCATTCCCAAAATTACATCAAACTCCCCTAATTTAAAAGGAATTAGATCAACACTAAAAGATTGCTCCCCTATGCCTATCTCACAGGCTGGGTGAATCTGGTTAACAGGAATAATTTCATGATTGGCTATTTCTACTTGTATGGGTTCTATCAAGGGTTCAGCCTTAAGTCTTAATTTACGCGCAAAGTCCCTTGATATAAAAGATTTAGTTGCTCCCGAATCAAATAAAATGTTTGCACTGACTGAATTTAGAGAAAGGGTACCTGCTATCACATCTGAATCTTTCATAGCATCCTGGACTGTCATGTTGAAAGTCCTTGCAGTAGGTGGCTTATTGGAGGCAGCCCTGCTGGCTCCTCAAGCTGCTGGTTTGTTCATTGGGCATTCCCTCTTCCAATGACCCGGGCGTCCACACTGATGACAATTGGTGGTTTGAATGACGGCAGGGGCTGACGAAGGGCATTTGTGAGAATAGTGGCCCACTTGCCCACACTTAAAGCAGGTTACTGGCTTTCCCTTATATTCCCCAGAATGCATTCTTCCACAAGTGTTACAGGTTGGCAATGGGGGTCGAGACTGGTTGGAATAGGACATTCTTGACTTCTGGCCGCTCTGGCTCACATTCATGCTCATTGGCCGCTTAAACCCAGTGTTCCTTCCCGGTAGGGACACTGCTCCTCGATTAAATCTAGTTGGGAAGCTCCTTCCTGCGGAACCTCCACCCATGCTCATACTTTTCCTCTTTATTCCCTTCTTCTCCCTTTCCTTCTGCATCTGTTCACTTCCAGCTTCTACAATCGTTGCCTTTTGCACCGGAGTGGCATAATCCGTAAGCTCAAGGATTGCCACCCTATTCTGAATCCACGGTTTCAGTCCCTGCTGAAACCTCCTAGCTTTCTTTTCCTCGGTGCTCACAAATTCCGGCACAAACCTTGATAACTCAGTAAATTTCGCTTCGTACTCTGCTACAGATAAATTATTCTGCTCTAGCTCCAAGAACTTGAGCTCCATCTGGTTTTCCATAAACCTCGGAAAATACTTTCCCAGAAATAACTGACTGAACCTCTCCCAAGTTATGATAGCATCTGTCTCCATATTTTTCTTGGCCTCCCACCAGTAGTTAGCCTCTCCTCTCAGAAGGTAGGTAGCAAATACAGTCTTCTGTGCCTCATCGGTACTCAGAATCTCAAAGGATTTCTCCATTTCCTTTAACCATGCCCTTGCCTCAACTGGGTCGGCTGATTCGTGGAACTCAGGGGGCTTAAAAGCCCTGAAAGAGTTTGCCACAACATTGTTATTTCCTTGAGGGGGTGGGTTGGGTTGACGTTCTAAGTTCTGCCTTAGGAGTTGCATGAACTGGCCCATGGGATCCATGCCTGGGTTTGGTACTGGTTGCTCAACCTCAGTTTCTCCTTCTCCAGCCTCTATCTCAAATCCCTCAACATCATATGTTTCCTATTCCTCTTCATACAGGGAGTCATCCTGTTCCACATAATCCTCATCTTCCTCTTCACTGTGTTCCTGGTTTCTATTGTCCTGATTATGGCTTCCCTAGTCCTCAGATCCAAGGTTCGCCCTAGTTCCAATCTTTCTTGGCGGCATGATTCTGATAATAAAAAAAATTATTGGGAATTTCAACGTTAGGTCACAATCATATATAACATTGTGACTTGCACAACTCTTATAATGGGGAGAACGTATATCACAATTCTATTATTTTATGACAGTTCTAATAAGAAGTGCAGTAATAATAATGATAAGAATAGTGATCTCGTCACTAAGGAACTGAACCGAAAGGAAACAAATATATACATAATGCGAGAAATACATAGTTTGATCTGGTCAAAAGTAGTGCTACAGCCATCTGTCCTAAAAGTGATACACAAGAGTCTATCTGTCTAGTCAGAAAAAGGGATGTTATGTACAAGTCAACTATCCCGGAAAATTGGCTCTTACTAAGGCCTCGGCTAACTAGACAACTAGACTATCCCATCGTCGGTCCTGAATCACACACCGGAGCGGGTTAGCTCCCATACCCTTTCCATCGCACGACGGAAGATATAGTCGGCCTGCCGCCTGGAGATCCTACCATGCCTTTCCCCCTGGAGAGATCTGAGTCTCGCTCGGGACGTGAGCTCTATCCCCGTAAGCTCCCTCCTCAAGGATTGGGGTATAGAAGCCCTAGTCTCATAAGCTTGGGTACGCCTACCCGCCCTCTCCGCATCCAACTCCCTCCTGGCCTCATCCAGTCGGGCCTCAACAACAGCCACTCGGGTCCTCAGTACATCCTGAACATAGCCGTGGGCTAACGAAGACTGCCTGTGGGCAGGGTCAAGAGGTGGTGAATCCGGAGCCGCTGGGGGTGCCTCCTCAGTCTGCCTAGGCTCGGAAGTATGGGTCTCTGAGCTGTCATCATAGGGGATCCAAGATAGTGGTGGAGGGGTAGGAGCTCTGACCACCGGAAGTGTGGGTAAAGGGGTACCAGCATACACTACCATAGGTCCGACACGCTCCTCATCTACTGGGACCTCATGCGGGTCCTCCTCATCTGGAATAGCAATGACCTCTGTCTCTGACTCCTCTGAGGGGTCCTCCTCATCTGAAATAGCAATGACCTCCGTCTCTGACTCCTCTGAGGGGTCCTCCTCATCCTCCTCCATCTCAGGCTCCTCCTGATCCTCAACATCTAGCAGTGCCTCATCATGCTCACGCTCGAACATCTCAGGGTCCTCTATCTCAGGCGCCTACACATTAAACGAGCTAAGTTACTATCATGATACTTATAAGGGTTCCCGTAAGGGTTTTAACTGTTAGCACTACTTTAAGTAGTCCGACCATGAACTTGGCAAGAGTTCTTATTATCTTTGTGAGTTTATTATTATATCTTCGCATCATCTCTGAGGTTTATAACGCTTAGCTCTGATACCATTTCTATAACACCCCCAGATCCGGGGTCGGGGATCCGGGTCGTCACGGTCTTTCTTTCCACAATATCACTTCACTTAATTAATAATAAATAACCTTATGTTGTGACCCCACACTAACACACACCACAACCCGTTATAGTCTCAGAGATGAAATTGAAATAAGTACAAGTCTTTGAATCCACAATTTAAAAGTTATTACAACCCAAAATGATTACTTAATAAGTTTACAATTAATTGCCATTATCTGCCACAAGTTATAATTATACATAATTGATTCTCAAAAGTAGATGGTCTGATCTACAATAGATCTACCTCTGCAGCTATAGCAGCTACAACATCAACGGGAAGACGCGGGACGCTTCCCACGCGCTTGCGCTGGGTCTGCTGGAGTCTGGCCATCTTTCCTAACTGTTGTTGTGTGATGAAGAAATAAAGCAAGAGTGAGCCTTACAGCTCGCAAGATAATATATAGTGATAACAATAATACAAGTATCTAAATGGATACTTACTAGAATTCTTTATCATGAGTAAGGTAATTACTTACTGGGTATAAGTTTTAAAAGAAGATGAAGTTACCAATTACTTCACTATACTTATACCATTTTTAGAAATCTACTTGAACTACTACTGTTCAAAGTATAATAAGATTCACGAGGTCATCCCATAGATGAGACCACAAATAAAACTTGAAAATATTTGATCTTTGAAATATTTTGAAAAGAAATGAAGTTACGAGATACTTCATTCAATGGATACACCAATAAAACTGTTTGACCCTGTCAATGCTTCGGCAACCACCCATTAGTAGCCTTTCGATCGAAATGCTACGGATAGTGTTGCAGAATTATCCAAATGGATGATAAACTCATTACGGGAGTTTGCCGCGCCAGGAAGACCATTTACGATAATCAGTCGTAGTAGTACAACCCCACCATTTTCTACATGTAGAGGAGAACCTGTCGGATTTACTTGTCAACCGAACACTGAACTCCCAAGGAATGGACCGCCTTAGCGGAACTTCCAGGCCATTTGTGCCAATATAATAATACGGCTGGGCCGGCGCTACTCGGCCACTTACGCCACTCCTAGTTCAGATGAAATCCATGACTCTGAAACGTAAAGCTCGTCCCCACTTTCCCCAAGTAGAAACTTGTTGATACGGCTCCACCAAGAAGTCGTATCTAGTTGGAAAGGAAAACTCACCGATATTTCCCAGGCGATGCCTGTTAATGGATTAACTTGTTCCAAGAATTTTACTTCCCGAGTATTAGGTAAGTAATCAAAAACTCTTTTATCAAGACAGCAACATTGTTGCGAATATAAAACACACCACAGAGCCGGATCCCTCAGGTTTTGAGCGAGTATTTAAATCCCCTTCGAAAGGAGGATCTTAAATATAAAAATGAGTTTTGGGATCGGCTCTAACTTTTAAAAATCATTTTAAAGACTCGAAAACACTTTAAAGAGTGTTTGGAATAATGCTGATTTAATAAAGTAAATCAGTCTCAATTAAAAAGAAATATCCGGATATTATTATTTAAATAATATTTTCATAAAGAATAATCTTTATAAAAATAATTGAAGTAGAAGTTTTTAAACTCTTACTTGAATGAAAATTAAATAATCAAGGATATACTTATACAAAAGTACTATCTTTATTTGAATAATCGAAAATAAGTTTGATTATCGAAACATTATTCTTTAATAAATTAAAGAATATTATTAAATAATAAGCGGAGTCATAATACCTCGAATGAATATTATAAATAATATTCATTAAATAAAATAAAGGAGTCATACATCCTCAAATGAATATCCAAGTAATATTCAATAAATAATATAAAGGAGTCATAAGTCCTCGAATGAATATTCAAGATAATATTCATTAATAAAATAAAGCTATCGAATAAACCTTATTCGATTAATAGTTTTGAAAACTATTACCACATATATATATATAATATATATATATATATACAAAATCTACTCGGGATCCTCGACTCCCGGTTTAGAAATATGTTCACCTTTTTATCCCCTATACTAAGGGTAACTCAAATACCGCTTATCTCTAGCATATGTATTATCAACTGAACCAACAGATATATATGGCAAGAATACGAAACATCCATGCATATATATACCATATCAGCATGCTACAATATATCGCAAGAATTTGCTAATATAACCATCATGCATCTACTACAAGATAATGCATATACAAGCGTATACATCACAACAACAATATAACAGATATAAAACTTGCCTCAACGACTGGGGGTGATAAAAGGCTCGGGATGAGTCTGGTAACCTATAAACAACAAGTAAGTTGGAATTAAACCAAAGTCACTTGTAAATCTATACTTTAACCAACTTAGACTCTAACGCTTGTTTTGCGCTTACTGATTCTCTTAAGTCACTCGAGTACCCTCGGCTCCACCATTTTTAATAATTTAACCATTACGAGTTTTAAGGCGATCCCTTCGCGAGTGTCTTACCAACTGCCTAACACTCTTACCATAATTGTTTCATACATTAATTAACCCTTTTTGGTCTTTAACCTATGTTTCAAAGTAAGGCGAGGGGAAATGTTTTGTTCGCGAAACACCGTTACTTAAAACGGTCGTTTCTCCTACACCGTATATCGGAATCAAACTAACTACATATCAAAACGAAGCTCGTAACATGAGCTATCTAAACATGGCAATGGTCAACATCTAGCAGGGGGTTCTCGGGTCCTAATGTTATGAACAAAAGCAGTCTAAAGTAAATCGGACATTACGACGGCTATATTTACGCGATTTCCCAATTTTAAACCATTCAAAACCAACACAATTCAACCTCAATCCATTCTTACAACCAAAGTCCATCCTTATCACATCATAACAGCCCCAATCAATTCAATATTAACATTTATACTTATGCTTAAGCATGAATTTAACTATACTTAAGTTCTTTTAACCAAAACAACAAGATTCACCATTCCATTTCACTACCACTCCAACCCAAACTCTAAACCACAAGCATTAAGCTACTATATCACCATAACAATCAAAATCATCTTATTATACAAAGGAATCTAGGGTTTGGAGATGATATACCTTCCTTGAAATGGTGGGAGTAGCTAGGAAGCCTTAAGAAGCCTTGAGAAGTCTTAGGGATGCTTGGATCTTAAAGGAAAACAAGAAAAAATTCAAGTTAAGACTTTGAAATCACTATTCATTGTCTTCTTCATTGATTTATTGAAGAAGATTGAGAATGAATGGGGTGCTTAAACTCATGATATAGCCATAACTATGCATAAGGATGACTAGGGAATTATCTTACCAATTTAGGAAGCTTGGATCTTGGATTTTGAAAATTTTTCCCTTTGAAATGCCAAAAAGCCGAGAGCAAGTTCTTGGTGAAGAGAAATAGATTTTTGTTTTGGTGAAAAATGATTTGTTTTGGCTTGGTTGATTTGGTTTTGTTTTTGTTTTAGTTAATTACCTATTTAACCTTGGACTTTGTGTGGTTAATATTCCACCATATTTCCTTCCTTCCCATGTCATGCTTATGTCATGCTATGATGTCATCTTTCCGTCCTTGTCCTCTTCTCATTGGTTGGGTGACATCATCCTCTCTAATCCCTTTGATTAACTTCCTAATTGTTTGCCTAATGACCGCTGATCTGTTATACGGTTCGCTTAACTTTCGTTTTCTTTTATCGTTTGAGGGATCATACCCGGGATCTTATTACTTAGGTTCCCTTAACCTTTCTCAATATATTATATACCTTTTATGATCCTCTCTTATAATCCTTTAATTTAAATCCTTTTTATCCTGTTACCTTATACTCAATTCTTTCCGTATCTAGTGGATTTCCGGGAAAAATCAAAGTGTTCGGTATTGGATTCTGACGATCTTTACATACACTTATATACCATGTAGAGTACTAATAAAATCTCAGAATATCAATAACAGAACCCCTACATAGTGTGGCATGAAAAGTTTTCTCATTCAGCTAAAACACTATTCATAAGGGTTACAAAAAGTTGAAAATTTTGGGGGTTATTACAGAAGGTGGTTACAGCTAATCAAGGATTATGATTGTGAGATTCTCTATCATCCAGGGAAAGTCAGTGTGGTGCATGACGCCCTTAGTAGGAAGGAGAGGCTCAAGATGATAATGACTTCAGAAGAGTTTATAAGAGATTTTGAGAAAATGGAAATTTATTTGAAGGTAACCGGAGCCGGTACCGAAAAGCTGTTTGAGATTGTAATGGAGCCCGAGTTATTGGAAAATATCAGGTTGTGCCAAGAAAAAGTGATGAATGAAGGCAGAGAGTCAATGACTAAAGAAGAGATCAATTATAACACCCTACAAATCCGGGGTCTAGATCTGGGGTTACTTTTCAACTATCAACATAAATTAACCTGTAACATAATTATATGAATATACATCTAACCCCTTTATACTACTACTCAGGATCTTTAAGGTTAAGATATGAAGACAAGAACACAACACTATTATTATTACATTCTCAAATTCAAAATCTTACAACATATCTTTATTTAATTCAACCCAACAGTCTAAACATGTTTTAAAACTAGTTCCATTTTATTCAAACTCACAAAAGAACTATCCAGGCTAAAGTGATATGGTAGTTCAAAGCTCTCTTCCTGGATTGGGATTAACACTTTTGGTTCCAGAGAGTCCCGCATTTTCCCTCACTTCTTTACTACCCTAGTGTGGATAGGCTTCATTCTCGGACTTTACTGAAAGATAAAAGTGAGTAACAACAAGTGTGAGCCATAAATGCTCAGCAAGTCCACAAAATATATATATATATATATATGACATCATATAATAAATCAAGTGAATCTAATAAGGAATAAGTAATCAGATTTTATGGGCATCTGCTATTTCTGTAATGAGTAAGGAAAGTCGCTACCGGCGATCAATAATAAACTAGACTGGACACAAGAACCAACATATGCACTATAACCTGCTGATCAGTCAGGATACAGTACGGATCTATGCCTATCTGCATAGACCCACCATCATATCGGGTACCCAGGCCCATTCTGGCCTCATAACAAAGGGTTTGGTCCATCCCTGGCCCTATTCGTAACCATCCAGTCCATAAGAATACATTCAAAATAATCGGTATGCTTTGATATTATCCCAACATCAAGATTTATATCTAGGTATAGAATGTGTATAATCTATTAGAATATGAATAGAGGTATTCGAATATTCCTGGATAATCAGAACTATTGTAAAGGAACTATCAAAAGAACATTAATTGAATTTCAATGAACTTGAATGAAGATTATATGTACAGTATATTAAGAGCTTGTATCAGATATAGGAATAAGCATAACAGTTCACTATTCTGAATTTAGAATAGGGGAGAAAACTATCCTGGTATGCGTTCTATTCCCAATCTACTATTACTATCTAACTCCGACTTGTACTACCTTGCTTGATTCATATCTATAAAGGAAAGATACCAATTCAATTGACTTGTACCCTAGTTGTACATCAATCTGAATTCACGCAACCCTTATCGTCTACCCGTACAATAATAATTAACTCGTATAATAATTAAACTAGCATTTAAGTCTCAGTTAACCATATAAATCATATAGCACATAGGTCAGGTAATCACTCAGGCCATTAAAATATTATTAGAATTAAAATCGAGTCATTATTTGCACTAATGTACAACATCTAACTCATTTTCTAATTTTATAATTTTTTAACTCATTTTCCTAATTAACCGGGTCTATAAATAAATAAATATCAAAATTTGACTCGTCTCCGAACGAAATTAAGATTTAAAACTATTTTTATCGGAAACAGATCACTTTTATGAATATAGGAGCGTTCGTTTCATTTAAAACGGACAAACGGTTCAATTAATATTCAATTAACAAGAATAATTCAATAATTAATCAAAATAATTGATTATTCTAATTAATTAAATATTAATTATATTTTTAAATAATTATTTAGGAAAAATCAGAATTAAAATTGATTTTTCCATAAGTTTTAGAATTTATATGAATTTAAAATAAATTGTTTGAATAAACTGATTAATTATCAAAGTAAATATTCAATTTAAATAAATAATTATTAATTAATTAATTCATATATTAATAAATAAATAATTTTCTAATTTTGGAAAATAATTCAGATTTATTTATAAAATTAATTAATTAATTAAATGAATTAATTAATTTATTTATTTTAATTAAATAAAACTGATTTTTGAATTTATAAAAATAAAAATAAATTCCAAAAACAGATGTTGAAAATTGAATCTGGGTTTTTCAGATCAAAACCATGTTGGAATTGGGTTGGAAATCGGGTTTCCAAGAGCAACCTGGGTCCGGATGAACACACCGGAAAATTCCCAGATTTCGGTGAGTTCCCTAGACTCCGTCCACCTCCGTTCTTGGTCAAAAACGTACCGCTTGGTACCATTTTCGATCCTAAATCATTCCAAATCACTTCACCAACTTCAATCAATCGGTATCTAACCAAAACCATCCTTGAATATACAACTTCGGCCACAACTCCGGACAACAATTGATTTTACAGATTTGTACATGAAACCTTGATATTAATAGCTTAAATTAAAGCTTATAACATATATAATCAAACCCCTAACATCCTATATATCTCAAATCATCCTGCAATAAAAAACGATCAATTCAAAATTGAACATGAACTCTAAAAATCTAATTAGAATATCTAGCAATCGTTTGATGAAATTGATAGCATAAATCGATTGTACACACTCTAATAAAGCTATACCAACAATCAAATCAATCAAATAACCCTAGAATAAAAAAGCCCTAAATTCAGTCAAGAACCCTAAAAATCAAAATTGAAAATCCGTGAATCTAAGCATGAAATTGATAGCATAAACTGATAGAACATATCAAAACCTTCAATTTGTGTACTTAAATGATACGATTTGATGATCAAAATCTCCCAAAATCAATGATTGATCTTCGACCCGAATTCAAGAACCTTACCCGAATTTTAGAGAATTTTTCTGATTTTCATGAATTTTTATGATTTTAATATAATTAATTAATAAAAATCAAACTATTTATAATTACTAAATAATAGCCCTAATTATAATTTAGGCCTTAATTATATCTATTAATAAAATTAATTCGTCCATAATTAATAATTCATGGGGAATAATTTTTAAATTTTTAATTTCAAATAATTACAAAATATATGCCAAAATATCCCAAAAGTTGTGAATAATACAAAAATACAAAGATATGAAATATTTGAAAGTCCCATAATTTTATAAAAATAAAAGCATGATTTTTGCGGGGTTTTGAGCAACCGTAGGTGCCCGGAACAATCATTTTTCACGAAAGGAGATATTTTCTAAATTAACTGAATGTTCGGAAAATCAATATGGTATACGCCATATTAGGCAAAATAGGCCAATTACTCTATATGAAATAACAGTTATTTAAAAAAAGTCTGAACATTATAACTTTTAATATAAAAGCATTTAACATGTAATAAAATACCCGAAAAATATCCCGTACCACACGGAACACATACAACACATAATAGCTAATATTTTATGATGAATCATAATTTATGATATAATAAAACACATAATACTCAATTAATATCTTACAAAATAGCCATAATTTCTCAGCTGTTACATCAATACCGAGAAAGATGATAAGGGAATAATGAGGTATTCCTACGGGATTTGGGTGCCAAATGTTCAAGAGCTTAAGGATGAAATTTTTAGATGAAAGTAATAGTTTAAGGTATTCCATTCACCAGGGAAGCACCAAGATGTATAGGGATTTGAAGGAATATTAGTGGTCGCCTAACATGAAAAGGGACGTAGCAGAATGGGTAAGCAAATGTTTGACTTGCCAGAGAGTAAAGACAGAACACTAGAGACCGAGTGGACCTTTACCACCCTTGGAGATTCTCGAATGGAAATGGGAACATATAGACATGGATTTTATTGTAGGCTTTCCAAGGACCAGAGCCAATAATGACACCATATGGGTAATTATAGACCGACTAACGAAGTCAGCTCACTTTATTCTGATCAATGAGAGGTACTGTGACGCCCCAAAATTTGGGTTCAGGGATCTAGGAGACCACGCCATCTTGAATCATGTATAACACTTATCTCATACAATATTATATAAATACTCACACCTTTATGACCCCAAACTTATCCGCGAACACACACTTACTGTTTATTATCTTGGAAATAAAAAATTCCTTACTAGAGTTATTCTATCCACATAGTGCTAATTATTACAGATCAAAAGTAGTTAAGTCTTACCACGGGTGTTGTAATAACCCCAAAATTTTGAACTTTTTGTAACCCTTATTAATATTGTTTTTGCTGATTATGCTGAATAAGAAAACTTTTCATGCCACACTATGTAGGGGTTCTTCTATTGTTATTCTGAGATCTTATTAGTACTCTACATGGTATATAAGTGTATGTAAAGATCGTCAGAATCCAAATTCGAACACTTTGATTTTTCCCAAAAATCCACCAGATACCGAAAGAATTGAGTATAAGGTAACAGGATAAAAATGATTTAAATTCAAGGATTATAAGAGAGTATTATAAAAAGGAATATAATGTATTGAGAAAGGTTAAGGAAACCCAAGTAATAAGATCCCGGGTATGATCCCTCAAATGAGAAACGAGAACGAAAGTTAAGCGAACCGTATAACAGATTAGTGGTCATTAGGCAAGCAATTAGGAGTTAATCAAGGAGGTTAGGGATGATGATGTCATCAAACCAATAAGAAGAGGACAAGCATGGGAAGATGACATAAGAATGATGACCTAAGCATGACAAAAAGAAGTGTGTTGTTGGTTGATTGTGAACCACACAAAATTTACCATGGTAATAATCTAATTAACAAACAAAGTGGATCAACCAAGCCAAAAACAAATCATAACATCAAAAAACACAAAACACTTCATTTCCAACAAGAAGCTCTCGGCTTCTTCTTTTTTTCAAAGAAGAAAATTCAAAATCCAAGATCCAAGCATTGTTAAATTGCAAGGTAATTATCCAAGGTTCCTTATGATTAGTTATAGCTATCCTAGGAGTTTAAGCTCCAAATTCCTTTACAATTTCTTTCAATAAATCATTTAAGAAGAGAGTGAATAGTGTTTTCAAGAAATTTAAATTGTTTGATCTTGTGTTTTTGGTTAGATTAAGCTTTGGTAAGGACTTTCAAGGGTGATTCCAAGCTCCTTAGTTACTTTTACTCACCAAGGAAGGTATAATCTCATAACCTAGCCCTACTTTTGTATATTTAGAGTTTTTGTGTTTGGTATGGTTCATGAGAAGCATGATTCTTGTAGACTTAGAGTGTGGTTGGTTTTGTAATGAGTTTGGAGTTGTAAATCTTGGATTATTGGTTAATGAACTTAAGTATAGTTTTAGTTCATGTTTGAGAATAATATAAATTGGAGAACTTCAGGTGTTGGGGCTGTTGTAGTATTTTATGGATGGAGTTTGGTTGTATGGTTGATTTGTGGTTGATTTGGAGTAGGATAAAATTTGGTAATCGCGTAAACATAGCCGTCGTAATTCCCGATTTACCTTAGACTGTTTTTGTTCTTAACATCAGGACCCGTGAACTCACTGTTAGGTTTTGACCATTGCATTGATTAGATAGTTCATGTTACAAGCTTCGTTTTGATATGTGGCTCGCTTGAATCCAATGTACGGTGTAGGAGAAACGGCCATTTTAAGTAACAGCGTTTCGCGAACGAACCTTTACCCCTCGCCTTACTTTGAAACCTTGGTTAAGGACATTAAATGACTAATTGGGGTATGAAACAATTATGTAAAGTGCATTAGGCAGTTGGTAGGGTACTCGCGAAAGAATCACCTTAAAACTCTTAATGGTTAATTTATTAAAAATGGTGGAGCCGAGGGTACTCGAGCGACTTAAGTGAATCATTAAGCGCAAAAGCGAAAGTTAGGGTCTAATTGGTTAAAGTATAGATTCATAAGCGACTTTGGTTTAATTCCAACTTATATGTTGTTTATAGGTTACCAGACTCATCCCAGGACTTTTACCACCCCCAGTCGCTCTGACAAGTTTTCTACCCGTTATACTGTTGTTGTGATGTATATATTTATGTGCATTATCTTGTGATAGATGCATGATGGTTATTAGCAAATCTTGTGATATATTGGAGCATGCTGATGTGGTTTATATGCATGTCTATTGCGTAATCTTGATATCTAATTGTTGATTCAATTGCTTATAAACTGCATAATACCTATGCTAGAGATAAGCAGTAGTTGCGTATACCCTTAGTATAGGGAACCCAAAGGTGAACATTTTCTAAACCGGGAGTCGATGTTCCCGAGTATATTATATATATATATATATATATTTATATATATATATAGATATAGTTTTCAAAACTATTAATCGAATAAGGTTTATTCGATAACTTTATTTTAATTAATGAATATTAGTTTGAATATTCATTTGAGGACTTATGACTCCCTTTATTTTATTTAATGAATATTATTTTGAATATTCATTCGAGGACTTATGACTTTGTTTATTCTATTTAATGAATATTATTTTGAATATTCATTCGAGTACTTATGACTCCGATTATTTACTAAATAATATTCTTTATTTTATTAAAGAATAATGTTTCGATAATCAAACTTATTTTCGATTATTCAAATAAAGATCGTACTTTCGTAGAAGTATATCTTTGGTTATTTATTATTCATTTCAAGTATGAGTTTTAAAACTTCTACTTCAATTATTTTATAAAGATTATCCTTATGGGAATATTATTTAAATAATAATATTCAGATATTTTCTAATATATCGGGACTGATTTATTTCATTAAATCAGTATTACTCCAAACATTCTTAAAAAATGTTTTCGAGTCTTCAAAATGATTTTTAAAAGTTAGAGCGGATCCCAAAACTCATTTTTATATTTAAGATCTTCCTTTCGAAGGGGATTTAAATACTCGCTCAAAACCTGAGAGATCCGGCTCAGTGGTGTAGTTTACATTCGCAACGAGGTTGTTGTTTTGAGAAAACATCTTGATTACTTGCCCATCGTTCGGGAAGTAAGTTCATCTATTTGAGTCGGAATAAGCAACATGGGCTCAGTGGGCGTCCATGAAAGTGTAAGTGGCTCAGTGGTAGTCCATCAAATGCGTAAGTGGCTGAGTGGCAGTCCAGCATAAGGTCCTATTGCGGCCAGGGTGATGACCAGTGGGGAATTCGTCCATCCACTAGTAGAAAAGGTTACTTATTGGTATCTTTGTCTGATCATCAAGATATCAGGTTTATGCCAAGGTTTTCTCCTTTCCAAATTCATTGGATATTGCAACTCTGTTTAAAATTTTCATAACAGAGGTTTTCAAGGAGTGTACGAAATGTATATATATATAGGTGTATATATATATCGGGACTTAATGAAGTATCTCGTAACTTCATTATTTATAATGATATTTCAAAGATTGAATCTATCCAAGTCTTTTCTTGTAGTCTCATCTATGTGATGAACTTTTGAAATTGATTATACCTTGAACGGTGGTAGTTCAAGTACTATTGGGAAAAGATATAAGTATATTGGAGTATCTTGTAACTTCATCTTTTAAACTTATATCTAGTAAATGATTATCTTATGCATGACAAAGATTTTCAGAAAAAATGTTGAGACAAGATTAGATATATGAGATCACCTTGCAACGATATTTATTTTTATACAGTTATAAACTGGAACTCTGTGTATAATATGTATGGAAGAGGACTTCCAAGATTTTGAAAAGTATATATACATATATACTGAATATTTTGTGACTTAGTCGCGTTAAGATATCAAACTTGGTTCATTTCTTCTTGACCAAGACTTTCATGAGTACAATATTGTTAATCATTATACATATTATTTCGGTGGGCTTGTTGCTCACCCTTGCTTTCTTCTTTCATCACACAACAACAGATTGAAAAGATGAACAGGACCAAGCTTCCAATTCGCAAGCGGTTAGGAAACGTTCCGCAGTTTTCTGGAAGCGTTGATGCCGCCGTAGCTGAGGTAGGAACTACCAATAGGCTAGGCTTTCAACTATTGATGAACCAGACTTATGTATATTATGAATTGTAATTATGGCAAAGAATATGTAAATTATTCAGAAACCCTTTTGAGGTGAAATGGTTTATAATTGTGGAATAAAATGACTTGTGTTATTTTTGGTATTCATCTCTGAGACTATAACTTGTGGTGTGTGTGTGTATATTGTGGGGTCACAGTACGCAGCAGTTGGTTGATTGTTAAGGTTAAGTATTATTAAGGGAAATGGAACTCGTGACAACCCGAATCCCCGACCCCGGATTTTGGGGTGTTACAGAGATGGTATCAGAGCCAAGCGTTATAAACCTCAAAGATGATGTGACGTTAAGATAATAAGTTCACTAAGATAATAAGAACTCTTGCCAAGTTCATAGTCGGACTACTTAACGTAGTACTGACAGTTAAAACCCTTACGGGATCCCTTCCAAAAAAAAATTATGAAAGTAACATAGTTCGTTCTCGTATAGGGCAGCGGGGCACCGAACCCTGAGGTTCAGGAGCCTCAGCATGAGGATGTTTTATTACATATTGGAGATCAAATTGTGAATCCAATAGAGTACCCTAACGAGGGACCAGATGAGATTCAGATTGAAAATGTTGCGGTTGAGGATGTTATCCTAGAAGGGATTGTTGCTGAAGAGGATCCCGTGGAGGATCCTGACGAGAATGAAGAGAGGACCGCTGAGGAATTGATGAGGGCAGAAGGAGTGGGGCCTTCCACGACACCAATTATACCAGTATCAAACCCTCTTCCAGAGGTTCCTGTAGACATCCATGCGGTTCCACCAATTCCTGTTCCCTCCCCTGTACAGAGCCCAGCACCTACTGAGGAAATGCCACCTTTATCTCCTGCACCATTGTCACCTGATACCGTCTTGGTTATCCATTTGGATCCCCTGGGTCTGCACCACCTGCACCCCATGGACTGCTAGATGCTACCACTCAGGCTTCTCTTATCGCCGATTATCATATGACCTTGGGTGGCCTGTCTGAGGCCCGTAATTTTAGGAGTGATCTATTGGATCGACTTACTGCACCAAGGATTGAGGGCGGGGTACTTCCGGCAGGATTAGCTTATAGCATGGACATGATTGAGGCTACCACCTGAATTACAGCTATAGGCCATCTTGAGGGCCAGGTTGATCCAACTGTACTTGCGACTATCTTAGACCTCATCACCTCTGTGATGGAGCAGGTTAGGGATGTCGTGCGTGCCCGCATTTCTTGATCCATGGTAGTGTGCAGAGCCAGAGCGATCAGACAATGGTTTCATGTAGCACCGCTTTTGGAGGATTAGCCTAAGTTATGAATGGTTAGTTTTAATGACTAGATGATTATCAATGGTAGTACTTTTGGGATAGAAGCGATTAGATCAAATGATGTAATTCTCTTTAATATGTTTAGTTGTTGTACCCTCGAACAAATGGTTATGTATATATTCGTTAATTTCAGTTCAGAATAGTTTATTTGGGATAAGTTCATATTGTTAATTGCACTATTAACACTTAAGAGTGTCATGAAGTTTATAGAACTTGAGAATTCATAATTTGTAATCATATAAGGACTGAACGAGGGAAAGACTTAAGAAAAGTAAGACAAATATCCAGAGATTCTCAAAAATTTTCCAAGCATTATGCCCCCACGAGGAATAAGATTAGGGGCAAACCATGAATGTGATAATCAGGGAGGTCGCAATTAAGATATAAGGAACCCGGAATATAATGAAGTGGAAAATGAGGATTTTAAATTAAAAGATGACCCCAATTATGGGGAGTAGGAAGAAATATTTAGACTGAGAAAACAGAAGTCGAGCAAGATAGGAAGAACTAGGATGGTACTCCTATTGGGCAATCCATGGACCTGCCTAAACAAAAACTTATACTTTTATTCCCAACCACCACCTTGAGGAAACAATGCGGTAGGAAATTCTTTCACGACCTTTAAATCACTAAACTCTCAGAGTTCCAAGGAACAGGTTGACCCAGTCGAGGCAAGAGCCTGGCTAAAGGAAATAAAGGAATCATTTGAGATTCTAAATGATTGACGAAGCACAAAAGACTATTTTGTCACTTACCCCCTAAGAGAGAGGCCACCCGTTGGTGAAAGGCCAAGAAAGGCACGGAGCCAGAGGTTATAATAAACTGATTAAAGTTCAGGAAATTGTTTTCGGGAAAGTACTTCCCAAGGTTAGAGAGGTAGTGTAAAAGCTTTAGAACCAGAACAAAAGCAGGACGAGTATGATGAATTATGAATCTAAGTTGTAAAAGTTATCAAGATTCGTTCTGAGGACAGGAATCTAGAATGACGGGATGTTTGAAATCAATGCTTATGTTGTGTTGGTTCATGTAATGGTTGTAATGGAAACGAAAATAAAAGACTGAAAAGGGCAGGAGTATAAAGGGATATAAAGGAAATAGAGTTGAGAAGTGATAAGGGAGTTAGGTATGGGAAACCCTAAGAAACCGTTGCAATAAATATAGAGAAATGTGTCATCATCAGTGCGATGGTAACTAATCATGAGATAAATTCAAGGTTTGAAGGCGTAACCGATACGTATAGTTAATTCCCTTAAAGTTGACAGTATTCGATGAAAATTTGAGATAGATCGATTGATTAATAAGGAAACACGGATGGACTGAGGAGACAAGAAAGTAAGAAATTAGGAAAATTGGATGAAGGAAATGACCTTCAAGAAAGTGAAGTGTAAGACCGGGGGCATGATACCCAAAAAGGGAGATGCCAGGTATGAAAGATATCCCAACATTGAGATGACTGTTGAGATAAACAACAAAAGTAAATTCACGTTGAACACGACCAGTATCTTTTAGAACGTCCATGTGATCATTACCAAATCAGGAAAGAAAAGTGGATAACCATTTTTTTTATCTTGTGGAGGCCATATGGATTGATCTCGGTTTGAATAAGGATGTTATTGTGAAATTGGTATAGACTATCGAGGTGGGAATGATTGAATAAGATAATCTATCAAAGATATATGACTTGATTTATCCATGGAAGGATGCAAGTACTTTTTTTTAAAGGTGGAATTAAGGATATAACTTCGATAACTTAAGATGAACCCTAGGGGAATGCATAAAGGTTGGCATTTCGCCCTTAATAGGGACAATATGAGTTTTGACAGTATGAATTGGAAAGGATTAAAGTAACAACAACCTTTAAGGATCAGTGGAGAAATTTTTCAGAAGTGTATAAACAATGGTTCTAGTATTAGTAAATGATATTTTGATATGCCTGTATCTAGGGAATACAGGAGGAACGATTTAAGGATAACCTTAGAGGTTTTATAAGGAGAAAGGTAATATTCGAAGTTCTCAAGAATAGAAATTGGATAAAGGAAAAATGGCGTAATTATAATAATGCCAGGTGGGCACGTGTTAAACCATAAGAAGTATAGATTGAACTAATGAAGGTCAGAATTGTTAAAGCAAGAAGGGCCCAAGATAAAAGACGTCCTAAGTACGATCGAGAGTCAGCCATGATAATGTTTACAATTAAAGACTAAGGCAGTGACTTATGGAAAAATGGTGATTTTTTTTCACAAGGACTTAAGAAAAGCATTTTCACATAAGCAGTGATTTGAAATGAGGTAGAAAAAAAAATTAGTGAAGGTGGTTAAAATGACATTGATTTTAAGGAAATATTACTATCAGGAAAGGCCAAAGAGGTGGCCGACACTTTAAGTGTAAGAAGATAATTATCGGCGCTCGTGCCAGAGGAATACAGTTATAATGGTTAAAGCAGTGAAGATTGTATTATGGTTTGAAAGATTGACATTCCTTCTAATGATTGTGCGATACTCAACCGTGATAGTAGTTTGGTAAAGATTTAATTTATGAAATCGCCGTGAGCGGGCTATCTATCTTATAAGGTCATATCTTGAGATAAGCTAGGACCATGTTATGAAAGGACTAAATGAACCTTTGAGCTTCATGTCTCCTAATAAAGACATATGGTTAATAATGGTATTAACCTACTATCGTTGCTTTTATTGAAACTCTTCTGTAATTTTATCTGCTTCATGTCATATGTACGCCAAGTTCAGGAGTGTTCTTCATGAATTATGGAATGGTGATAATGTTGCCTCCTTAGAAAATTCGATATGACATGTATGGACTCCGTATGGTTAGCTATTAAGATTTCATAGAAAATGAATGACTACAGTAGGTCAGTGGTGGACCATAGTAATGCAACAATGATTCTGTGAGTAATGAGCCGATTACAGCCATGAGAGTTGTATTGGAATGGATGTTGAGATTGAGTACCCCTAATGGGGTCGTGTTGATATGTAAGTTATCATTGATAGACTACCTAGTGGAGTATTTACTTATTATATATTTATTCCCTCTTATGAATAGAGAATCGTATTACTATACGAGGAAGGTTGCAGTGCAAGCATAGAATTCTAGTAACAATGATGTCTAGAATGAAATCCCTTATTCGAGTTTCGATGTTGAGGGAGTTTCAAAAGTGAGTGTTTATGAGCTCGAGCAAGAGCATGGATCCATGGAATAATGGACGGTATAGTAAATATTCTGGCACGTAAAATGCGATGCTATAATACTTGATGTTGATATATATACACTTATGTTTTGTTCTCCTACGACAAACCTCTATAGTTCAGAGGTAGATTCCAAGCCAGATATTTGTGGCAGTATTTTTCATATACAATTCTCTTCAATTCATTCTTTTCTCTCCTTTTCATTTTGTATAAGCTGTGAAGAACAACCCTTCCAGAAGGGGAGGTATTGCCGAATGACTATCTATCTGTGTGATAGAAGCCTAGTAGGATACCACATGTTGTTTAATTGCTTGTTAAGTACTAAAGGCTGGCCACTTTCTGTACTAACTATGCATTAGAACAAGTGTTCATGATCATAGTGATCTCTCAATAAAATCTTTTACTTCTATACGATAGATCAAGCTTTCGAAGATGGAAGCAGCAAAAGGAAGTAGTATCTGTGCGGTGGTATTCCGAATCTAACGCGTTCATGATACTAAGGTTGACGCGGTTATTAAAAGGTTATAGAATACTAACGAACAAAAGTGTAACCAGTATAGTATTATGTACGGAAGATAGTAATGACTACGCACAAGAAAAGGAGTATTGAGAAGCAAAAGCTATAGTGTTAGAAGCTATTATGAGAGTCTGTGCAATAGACTCGAAAGAATTTGGAAGGATTATTTATCGCGGATTGAGCATTCTTACGATAATAGATCATATGTCATTATCGAGATGTCGCCTTATGAGATCCTTGAGGGGGAACAATGTCGATCTCCCTGATGTCAAGATGAAGTCATAGAGCGCAAGATGCTCGGACCCGTAGTAGTCCAAAGGACCAAGGATATAATAGATCTAATCAGAAGACGGATGACAGCAACCCCAAGATGGATAAAAGAGGTATGCTGATTCGACTCGAAAGGACAAAAAGTATGAAATAGGGGACCTAGTAATGTTAAAGGTATCCCTTGAAAAGGATGGATAAGGTTCGGAAAAAAAGGAAAGCTAAGCCCACGAATTGTTGGACCCTTGGATATATTAAGACGTATTGGGAAGTGGCATATGAGCTAGCCCTACCCCCTAACATTTAGCAAATTCATAACGTGTTCCACGTATCAATGTTAAGGAAGTGTAATTCGGATGCCAGACAAATAGGGGCATATGAGCGCATAGACATGCAACCAGACGTAACCTAGATGGAGCAACCGGGAAGGAAACCCAAGAAATAAGATCCCGGGTATGATCCCTCAAACGAGAAACGAGAACGAAAGTTAAGCGAACCGTATAACAGATCAGCGGTCATTAGGCAAGCAATTATGAGTTAAGCAAGGAGGTTAGGGATGATGATGTCATCAAACCAATAAAAAGAGGACAAGTATGGGAAGATGCCATAAGAATGAAGACCTAAGCATGACAAAAAGAAGTGTGTTGTTGGTTGATTGTGAACCACACAAAATTTACCATGGTAATAATCTAATTAACAAACAAAGTGGATCAACCAAGCCAAAAAAAAATCATAACATCAAAAAACACAAAACACTTCATTTCAAACAAGAAGCTCTCGGCTTCTTCCTTTTTTCAAAGAAGAAAATTCAAAATCCAAGATCCAAGCATTGTTAAATTGCAAGGTAATTATCCAAGGTTCCTTATGATTAGTTATAGTTATCCTAGGAGTTTAAGCTCCAAATTCCTTCACAATCTCTTTCAATAAATCATTTAAGAAGAGAGTGAATAGTGTTTTCAAGAAATTTAAATTGTTTGATCTTGTGTTTTTGGTTAGATTAAGCTTTGGTAAGGACTTTCAAGGGTGATTCCGAGCTCCTTAATTACTTTTAGTCACCAAGGAAGGTATAATCTCATACCCTAGCCCTACTTTTGTATATTTAGAGTTTTTGTGTTTGGTATGGTTCATGAGAAGCATGATTCTTGTAGACTTAGAGTGTGGTTGATTTTGTAATGAGTTTGGAGTTGTAAATCTTGGATTATTGGTTAATGAACTTAAGTATAGTTTTAGTTCATGTTTGAGAATAATATAAATTGGAGAACTTGAGGTGTTGGGGCTGTTGTAGTACTGTATGGATGGAGTTTGGTTGTATGGTTGATTTGTGGTTGATTTGGAGTAGGATAAAATTTGGTAATCGCGTAAACATAGCCGTCATAATGCCCGATTTACTTTAGACTGTTTTTATTCTTAACATCAGGACCCGTGAACTCACTGTTAGGTTTTGACCATTGCCATGATTAGGTAGTTCATGTTACAAGATTCGTTTTGATATGTGGCTCGCTTGAATCCGATGTACGGTTTAGGAGAAACGACCGTTTTAAGTAACAGCGTTTCGCGAACGAACCTTTACCCCTCTCCTTACTTTGAAACCTTGGTTAAGGACCTTAAATGACTAATTGGGGTATGAAACAATTATGTAAAGTGCATTAGGCAGTTGGTAGGGTACTCGCGAAAGAATCGCCTTAAATTTCTTAATGGTTAATTTATTAAAAATGGTGGAGCCGAGGGTACTCGAGCGACTTAAGTGAATCATTAAGCGCAAAAGTGAACGTTAGGGTCTAATCGATTAAAGTATAGATTCATAAGTGAATTTGGTGTAATTCCAACTTATATGTTGTTTATAGGTTACCAGACTCATCCCAGGACTTTTACCACCCCTAGTCGCTCAGGCAAGTTTTCTACCCGTTATACTGTTGTTGTGATGTATATATGTATATGCATTATCTTGTGATAGATGCATGATGGTTATTAGCAAATCTTGCGATATATTGGAGCATACTGATGTGGTTTATATGCATGTCTGTTGCGTAATCTTGATATCTAATTGTTGATTCAATTGCTTATAAACTGCATAATACCTATGTTATAGATAAGCAGTAGTTGCGTATACCCTTAGTATAGGGGACCCAAAGGTGAACATTCACTACTAGAAATTTGTCGATAGACATCGCTTATTAGCCGATGTTTATTTAAAATCCAAGCGATGTCTTTGCATGCGATGAGAAAGGTAGGTGCATTACACATCGCTTATTAGCCGATGTCTATACACAGTTTAGACATCGTTTTTCTTAACAATGTGATGTATTTTTCTTCAATGTATACCTTCACTATGGTTTCAGTTATTCATTCATATGTCATGTATATCATTTTAAACTTATCACATATAAAGCAATATGATACATTAACATCGAAAAACTTGTTAAACTGATGTGTAACTTAACATATTACATCAGTCTTTTATTAGAAGTGATGTCGTACCTTTCTTTTTTTAATGGAACCGATGTCTTTGTGTGTGTTTAACATCAGTTCTTTCAAAATGTGATATCTATTATATTGTTTTACATCAGTCATTTCTTATTAGCCGATATATGTGCCTGCTCATGACATCAGTTTATTGAATGAAATGTCTTATTTGACTACATTTTACATCAGTTATTTTGTTCATGAAGTGATGTTTGTTTATTTTTTTTATTCATGAATCCCCTGTTTTAATCAAATGCCCAACACCCAAACAAGAGTCATCCAAAAACATACCAACTGCCATTTTACCATTCCAAAACTAACCAAACCAAAACAAACGCAAAAACAAACATACATTCATTGATTTACCATAGATTATACCAATTACATACATATATCCGCCACCAACCAAACTTCATAATCCAAACAAACTACATAACTGTAATAGCAAGTACTAGACATCCACCATCGATCATTTACATAGTTCATTCCAAACAAAAATTTACCAACTAAAGTTCCTCCATTATATTTATCAACAAAAACCACTAGTAGCTCTTACAAATTCTTACAAATTCAGTCTACATAAAGGAGCTGCAGATTAGGCCTTTTTATAAGAAGGACTCGATATGGCTAAGAGTCTCACATCGAACCTCGTCCAGCTCAGCCTTGGCGACAGTCACCTTTCGATTCTTTTTCGACCACTGAAAAGTGTAACACACAGGAATTAGTAACAATGAATTCTACCACAAATTATATGTACACCAGTTATATCAAGAATGAATTAAGCAAAAAAATATACCTTTTTGACAAATGTCATTTCATTATCCATGGCAATTTGTTTCATATACCACATAACAACATAGCCGCATTCAGTTCCACCGGGCTGTTTGGGGCATCCCTATTTAATCCAAAAAATTCAGACCAATTAATAAGTAAATTAATGCCCCTATCTAACCGAAAAAACTCTGACTAATAAGTAAATTAATGCCCCTGGTTCTTACGGTAACATATCTGATAGTCGGTGCTTTATTTCCCCTTCCGGCATGAATATTGAACGCAATCACAGCCCTGTCATCTTAGCAGTATCAATAACACAAATTGATTGATATCTCAATAATGAAAATAATCACTCAAAATTAAATGCAAATACCTTGATATTGCTTTTTCCAACTCGGGATAGGTAGTTGAATGAGGCAGAGGATTGAGTATGAAAACCTCGCCCGCCTAAATCACAACCAATATCCAATGGCAGCTATTTTTTATAAATATTTATAATAAACAGAATTAATATCAGAATCATATCATTTTGAATTTCATGCTTATAAATAAATAAAGCGATTTATAATAAATCTGGAGACATTTTTTATGTGCTTACTTGCTATTATGTGGCATAAAAAAGAGACGATCAGGATTACCCTCTTTAAATCGACTAACCAAATTATCTTTAAAATTGTTGTTCAAGGTAAACGAGACTCCGGGATCACAGAAAGCAAATTGCTCCAAATTTTCATTTTCACAAACCATGCAATGCAAGTATCTGCATTGCAAATAAAATGAAATTATAAAAAAAACAAGAATATAAATGCAGAAATTATCAACAAGAAGACAAGACAATAATTAAAAAATTTATACTACTCACGCCATGTATGCAGAAATTGCTGCTTGGCCAATCATTTTAAACTCAAGCAAAGCAATTATGTTTTCATGCAAAATGAAAATTCTTTTCTCAACACCAAACACCTTCGCATCGCACGGGATTTGAATGGAGTTTCCAGTGGACTTCATGAATGTCGTTGCATGTTTATACAACAACCGAAAGCGCTTCGGAACATTTTTATTGATTTCCATATTCTCAAATAAGGACTGAACCTTATGCAAATCAGTTAAAGGATCCTTCCCTTTCCTTTTACTTTTCTGAAAATATTATCAAATTTATTAAAACAAATATAGAGTTAATATAATAGTGCGAGATCCAATAAAACATAGATGTAAAAATATATACCGCGGTACCAGGGGCATCTGGGAATATGATTAAGTCGCGGGGCCATGAGACGTAGGAGCCAACAGCCTGCTCTACTGTTTCAATCTCACCGACTACCGGAACAGGAATCTTGGCTTGTCCTTGGATTGGCCCATCCACTGAGACACGAGCACAACCAGGATGCATTGGCAATCCGTGAATAGATTTGTTCATGTCATCATCGTCAAACAACAAGCCAAATGCCACCTTATTTTCTATTATGCCCACAGCCAACTCACATTTTTGTGGACCAGCCTACACACATATATATATTTAACGAGTAACTATGACGAATGCTTGAATAATGTCGAGCTAAATTAAATAAATGTACTTGTTATTTTACCTTATTCTCTCGTGGAAAAAGGATCCATTTGATCATGAACTATTTTAGCATCACAACTTGCTTTTTCCGAAACCAGAGGAGATGAAATATTTGCTTTACTGAGTAAGCCCTTCAGTTCAGCCAACTCCTGCCTTGTCTTCTCCATTTCCTTCGCAATCTCTTGCTTGGCCTTCTCCAACTCTGCATCCCTCTCACAATCCCGGGCCAACAGCTCAGCTTTGGTTATTCTACTTCTTTTTCCATTTGGTAAATTAAAGAAAATTGATGGGCTAACAAAGCCTCCAACTCCTCGAACCCTCCCCGAATGTTCGGGAGTTTGCAAGGCCGTAGTTAACACATCTTGACTCCCAGAAGGAATGAATTCCCCCTTACTTTGCAGCTCCAGTAAATTCTCCTGTCATGAGAATGTTAACATATAAATCAGAACTGAATGAATCTCCTCATAAAAATATTAAAATTAGAACTGAATTGAATTGCATTAAAAAAATTAACGTTGCTTGTTAAATACTCACAATTCTTTTCCCTATTTCAGCTAGCTCTGGATTAACCTCCTCATCATCAAGTTTTCCCTTACGAGCCTTGTGCCACATAAGAGCCCGATCAGGTTCTTCATCGAGAGCCAAGGTTCCTTTCTTTTGCTGATTAAAATCAAAAAATATTAAAACAACAATATATGTAGAATGCAACTATTTAAGTTCAATGCTTAAACAGAGGTTACCTCTTCTTCCAACAATCCAACATAACCCTTTCTAGATGTGTGGTGAGGATATTTTCGATTCCTCACCCGCTCCATTTATTTTTCACTAAGTGACTACAACAAACATTTTAAATAATATTAACATGCTATTTTTCCTAAAATATTTGTAATACATAAAAATATTAGTTCACAACATAAATAAAACACAGATATAAACACACGATCGATCTCTTTCGCGTATACCTTCCATGTCGAGGTAGTCCTTTCAGCAACAAAATTTTTCCAAGCCTCCTTACCAACAAAAGCATACTTCACTGGAGGCTTTCGTAGTTTCTTCTTCTGTCCAAGATACGGCTTAACATAATCCCTTGTTAAATTTGCTTTAAAATTTCTCCACTTTGCTCCTACAGACCTGATCAGGCCCTTCTGAAGTTGCTTGGGGACTTTAAATGTCTCCTGAAACCAATGTTATGCTCTACATGAGTACAAGAAAATGCAAAATTTACAATGTGCATAAGAAATTGCTTATTTATATACCTTCACATCGATCCATATTTTCTCCTTTAGTTCATCGGGTACCTTTGACCAGTTAGGATAATCAATCGGAATCATCGTCCTAGCCAACATTCCGATGTAGGACTGTAGACTGTGCCTTGCATTCCCGACTGGAACTCCATATGCATTGCACGATACCTTTGCTTTCTTGCCCTGCGCCTTCCTCACCACCACTTTGTGCATAGCGGAAACCCCTCGGGCAGATCCATACCTTTTCTTTGTAGTTTCGGAAGTAGTGATTGTTGCCTTCGTGTCTTCCATAGAATCCACATTTTCATCTTGAGGTTCTGTTTCCGGCTCCAAGCTTTTATCCACCTCCTCATCTGACTTGTCTTGTACTTTAGATATTTGTTTTTTATTTGCCATTTATCTTTTTCAATCTGAAAATGAAACATATATTTCATTAGTCACAAGCATATATAAATAGTTATAAACAGTCATAACTAAACTAGTGAAGTATGCATACATAAACAGTTATAAACAGTTTTAAACAGTCAGACACGATGACTATATGCATTCATAAACAGTCATAAACATACAAAAATTCAAATAATATCATTAGGCATAAACAATGCTAAACAGTTACAAAAAAGGAGATACATGACTGCAAATAATATTGTCACTTCTTAACCCAAGTGCCCTTAATATTTTCTCTAATATTTTTTTCAACATCTTCACCGACATCACATATAGGAATTTGGCAGCAGAATGGGGGATTTTCCATGGTTGTGTCTCCTAAATCATCGTCGTTATACACATCTTGGTAGTCTCGAGTTGTAGAGGTTAATACAACGGACCACTTGGCATCCACCGGATCTTCAATATAATAAACTTGCTTTACTTGATCCATAGACACATATTTATCTCTCTTGTGGCCTTGTCGACTTAGATCGACAAGTGTGAACCCAAGATCATCCACCTTAATTCCCTTGTCATTATCTGCCCAATTAAATAAAAATAACGGGGCTTTGAATGCATGATAATCTAGCTCCCATATTTCTAAGATAACACCGTAAAATGTCAAGTCACTTTCTACAGGGTTCAAATCTTTAGCGCTAGACACTTGGACATTTTTAGCAACTAAAGACACTCCGCTGTTTTGAACAACCCTCACACCATCTCGCTCTTTTGTAAAGTATCGGACCCCGTCTACTAGATAAGCTTCGTAAGTCAAAACTGAAAATGATGGTTTTTCGGCTATCCATCTTATTGTCTCTGAAACTCCTCCAGGATTCTCCTCCATTTCACTACTAACCTACACATTTTCAGAAACAAAATACTTCTAAATTCCATATTACTACAGAGCAAATAAATTAGGCACAAATGAAACTATAAAAATACTAACTTTTTCTAGAAACCCATCGGCAAAAAGGCGATTGTGCTCTCTCAAGAGCCAATGAACACTTTTCTTTTTTCCTTGATGGATTCCCTCTAGATACTCCTTATGCATTCTAACAGAAATTATATAATCATTAACTAGCCAGTAAATATATAATTTATATATTTATTGAACAACCACAAAATTAATAAATTCTTACAAAATATATGGCTGTACTTCAATGTTGTTTAGAAGAACATGTAAATGAGCTTCATCCCGCTCTTTTTCATCGATTGATTTCATTTTCACAACATATAATGGACCACTTAACTTGCCTTCATCTTTACGAAGACCAGCAGTGGTGCAAGCTTGCTTGACAAACTCTTGGCAGAATTCTACTGATTCTTCTCCCAGATAGCATTCAGCTATACAGCCTTCGGGGTAATAACGGTTGCGTACGTAACTCTTCAACGCCTTATTAAACCTTTCAAATGCATACATCCATCTATAAAATACCGACTCACATAACCGTAATTCCCGAACCAAGTGCACTATGAGATGTATCATTATATCAAAAAATGATGCAGGAAAGTTTTTTTCCAACTCACACAAAGTTACTATTACATCTGATTGAAATTTATCTAGTTTCGATACGTCTACAACTTTGCTGCACAAAGCATTAAAAAAGAAACACAACCTAATTATGGTGACCCTGACTTTTTTTGGAAGTACCGCATGAATTGTAATAGGAAGCAGTTGTTGGAGTAAGATGTGGCAGTCGTGGGACTTCATCCCAAACATCTTTAATTCTTCCATGGAAACACAGTTTTTAATGTTCGACGCGTGTCCATAAGGAAGTTTCATGTGCATTAACGATGACAATATTTTCCTTTTTTCTGCCTTGGACAAATTAAAAATCGAAGGGGGTAAGTAGGTTTTTTTTTCTCCTTTTTGTGGAGCTAGATCAGCCCTAACCCCCATGTCAATCATGTCAAGACGAGAAGCTTCACTATCTTTAGACTTAGATTTCATATTTAGTAGTGTGCCGATCAAGCTATCACACACGTTCTTCTCGACGTGCATGACATCTAAACAATGACGAACATGGTGAAACTTCCAATATTCTAATTCGAAAAAAACTGACTTTTTCTTCCATGGACAATCAACCTTCTTTGACTTACTTACTTCCTTCCCAAACTGAAATTTAATTTTATCTTGCTGCAATAAAACCTCTTCTCCAGATAGAGGTTGACGTGCCTGCCCTAATTCTTGTTGTCCATTAAAAGCGGCCTTTTGCATCCTATATGGATGATTCCTAGCCAAGTAACGCCGATGGCCTTGGTAACACATCTTCCTGCTATGGCTTAAATACTTGGCAACTGTATCATCAGCGCATACTGGACAACACATATAACCTTTATTAACGCATCCGGACAGATTTCCATATGCAGGAAAGTCATTTATTGTCCACAATAAAATTGCTTTTAAAGTGAAATATGACTTGGTGTATGCATCATAAACATTTGGTTCACCTTCTTCCCACAACTTCTTTAAATCATCGATTAAAGGCTGTAAATATACGTCAACGTCATTGCCAGGCTCATGTGGACCGGAAACTAAAATTGTTAGCATCATAAATTTCCTCTTCATACATAACCACGGAAGAAGATTATAAGTCACTAATACTATTGGCCAACAAGAGTATCTATTGGTTAGACCGTTAGTATGTGGGTTTATACCATCTGCAGACAACGCCAAACGAATATTTCGTGCATCACTACCGAAGGCAGGCCACCTATAGTCGATATTTCTCCAAGAAGGAGAGTCGGCTGGATGCCGCATCTTTCCGTCTTCTATTCGTTGCTTTGAGTGCCAGGTCATTAGTTCAGATGTAGAAGGAGATTTAAACATCCGTTTGAATCTCGGTATAATTGGAAAATACCACATTACTTTAGCAGGAACATTAATCCTTATTTTACCATCCTTTCCTAACTTCCAGCGAGATAAACGACACTTAGGACACTCGAAAGCATCAACATTTACCCCCGATACAGTATGCAATTGTTTGGACATGAGTGATATTTTATGTATTCTAGGCCCAAGTCGGATAAGGTTTTCTTGGCTTCATATGCATTAGGTGGCATCACATTGTCCTTAGGAAGGAGAGAGCCAACGGTAGACAGCAAATCGTTAAAGGCACTATCACTAATTCCGAACCTAGCTTTCCAATTGTGCAATTTAGCATCGACTCCAACTTGGTACATTCACTACCCTCATACAAAGGCTGTTCAGCATCAGCCACAAATCTCCTAAACTGATACGACTCATTATTGTACTCACTCGAATTATATGCAGCATCATAAACATTGACTGTTTCTGATGCAAGGCCAGGGGAAGGTATTGGTGCGCGGGCAGACGTAGGTGCAGGGGCAGGCGTAGATGCAGGGGTCGGAGCATTTCTATTAACTGATGACCTACTTGCAGACCCTTCTGTATGCCAAATCCAATCAAGGTACCCCAGACTAAAACCATTTTCATATAAATGTCCCCTGATAATCTTAACTGCAAATTTTTTGAAGTTAGCACATCTTTTACAGGGGCAGGGTATTCTTTTAGGATCACTAGCATTTTCCTCGGCAAATATCAAAAACTCTTCTACCCCGATTTCATAGTCAAGTGTGTCCCTATCTTTGAAAATCCAAGATTTGTCCATGCTATTCTCAAACTACCTGATTGTCAAATAACATATTAATTTACTATATACTATAGTACATTTACTACCTAGTATAATCAATATAAAATTCCTATATTCCCTCATAAACCATGCTATTTACAACAACAAGCCCCAAACACAAATATATTTACAAACAACACAAACACAAATATATACAAGCACTTGTTATTACATATAAATCTGTATTTTAACTACACATACACCTACACATGTAACAACTACACATTTCAATTTCACATGCATACATACAACTACACAAATATATACATGCAGCCCAAACATATATAAATAGATATGTAAAGAAGAATATACCTAACAAAGCAAGCTCCAAAATCCCAAAAAACACAGCAACAAACTCCAAGACCAAAATCCAACTTAATTAGCTCCGAGATTTAATCTTTAATAAACCCTTAGCTACAAGATTTAGCTCCAAGAAACTCTACTCCTCACCTTAAACTTCAATGAACACACTTAACTCCTTAATCTTCGAATCTGTCACAAAAATTGAAACAAATGAGTTCTAGGTTTAGAAAGTTGAAGAAATTGAGAGGTTTAATTGGAGATTCAAGGTCTAATCGGAAAGGGGGAAAGACAGTAAGCATACATTTGAGAGTTCTAGGTTTAGCAGTCGAGAGAGAAAGGGGGATGAGTGAATGAGTTTTTGTTTTTGTGGAGATTATAATTTTTTGTTTTTGTTTTGATTTTGATTTATTTTTAATTTTATGTTATAATGTTATTAAAGTGAATGAGTAAATAGGCGGGATAGGGAAATATACTAAGGGGGGGGGGAAATTTGGCTAAGGGCGGGGAGCAAAAGGGAGAAGCAGCGGGCTCTACTTTTTTAAAATTGAGCTTAGACATCGGTTATTATGTCAACCGATGTTAAAAAGAAATTGGACATCAGTTTATATGTTAACTGATGTGACGTAGTTTTTAAAAGAACAACTTAGACATCATTTTACTCAAAAGCTGATGTAAACATACCAAAAAGACATCACTTTTTTTTATGTGATGTAAAAAAAGCTTTTAACATCATTGACTTTTCTGACTGATGTCTAATGTGCGATGTCTAATGCTGATTTTCTAGTAGTGATTTTCTAAACCGGGAGTCGATGTTCCCGAGTATATTATATATATATATTTATAAATATATAGATATAGTTTTCAAAACTATTAATCGAATAAGGTTTATTCGATAACTTTATTTTAATTAATGAATATTAGTTGAATATTCATTCGAGGACTTATGACTCCCTTTGTTTTATTTAATGAATATTACTTTGAATATTCATTCGAGGACTTATGACTCTGTTTATTCCATTTAATGAATATTATTTTGAATATTCATTCGAGGACTTATGACTCCGATTATTTACTAAATAATATTCTTTATTTTATTAAAGAATAATGTTTCGATAATCAAACTTATTTTCGATTATTCAAATAAAGATCGTACTTTTGTATAAGTATATATTTGGTTATTTATTATTCATTTCAAGTATGAGTTTTAAAACTTCTACTTCAATTTTTTTTATAAAGATTATCCTTATGGGAATATTATTTAAATAATAATATTAAGATATTTTCTAATATACCAGGACTGATTTATTTCATTAAATCAGTATTACTCCAAACATTCTTAAAAAATGTTTTTGAGTCTTCAAAATGATTTTTAAAAGTTAGAGCGGATCCCAAAACTCATTTTTATATTTAAGATCTTCCTTTCGAAGGGGATTTATATACTCGCTCAAAACCCGAGGGATCCAGCTCAGTGGTGTATTTTACATTCGCAACGAGGTTGCTGTTTTGAGAAAACATCTTGATTACTTGCCCATCGTTCGGGAAGTAAGTTCATCTATTTGAGTCGGCGTAAGCAACATGGGCTCAGTGGGCATCCATGAAAGTGTAAGTGGCTCAGTGGGAGTACATCAAATGCGTAAGTGGCTGAGTGACAGTCCAGCATAAGGTCCTATTGCGGCCAGGGTGATGACCAGTGGGGAATTCGTCCATCTACTAGTAGAAAAGGTTACTTATTAGTATCTTTGCTTGATCAGCAAGATATCAGGTTTATGCCAAGGTTTTCTCCTTTCCAAATTCATTCGATATTGCAACTCTGTATATAATTTTCATAACAGAGGTTTTCAAGGAGTGTATGAAATGTATATATATAGGTGTATATATATATCAGGACTTAATGAAGTATCTCGTAACTTCATTATTTATAATGATATTTCAAAGATTGAATCTATCCAAGTCTTTTCTTGTAGTCTCATCTATGTGATGAACTTTTGAAATTGATTATACCTTGAACGGTGGTAGTTCAAGTACTATTGGGAAAAGATATAAGTATATTGGAGTATCTTGTAACTTCATCTTTTAAACTTATATCTAGTAAATGATTATCTTATGCATGACAAAGATTTTCAGAAAAATGTTGAGACAAGGTTAGATATATGAGATCACCTTGCAATGATATTTATTTTTATACAGTTATAAACTGGAACTCTGTGTATAATATGCATGTAAGAGGACTTCCAAGATTTTGAAAAGTATATATACATATATACTGAATATTTAGCGACTTGGTCGCGTTAAGATATCAAACTTGGTTCATTTCTTCTTGACCAAGACTTTCATGAGTACTATGAGAATGCTCATATATTGTTAATCATTATACATATTATTTCGGTGGGCTTGTTGTTCACCCTTGCTTTCTTCTTTCATCACACAACAACAGATAGAAAAGATGAACAACACCAAGCTTCCAATTCGCAAGCGGTTAGGAAACGTTCCGCAATTTTTTGGAAGCGTTGATGCCGATGTAGCTGAGGTAGGAACTACCAATAGGCTAGGCTTTCAACTATTGATGAACCAGACTTATGTATATTATGAATTGTAATAATGGCAAAGAATATGTAAATTATTCAGAAACCCTTTTGAGGTGAAATGGTTTATAATTGTGGAATAAAATGACTTGTGTTATTTTTGGTATTCATCTCTGAGACTATAACTTGTGGTGTGTGTGTGTATATTGTGGGGTCACAGTACGCAGCAGTTGGTTGATTGTTAAGGTTAAGTATTATTAAGGGAAATGGAACTCCTGACAACCCGAATCCCCGACCCCGGATTTGGGGGTGTTACAGGTGTAACCTTTATTTAAGGTTAAACCGGCGGCCAAATATACATTTCTTAATTATTACCTTACATAAGTCATACTTGTGAATAAGCCGGACTAAAAACAACTGAAAAGCAATCCATCGTATATGGTCTACCTGGGATACTGCACCGACATCCTACAGAATAATCGACCATTTCCTGCCCGTTTCCTGGCCGTGAGTTTCATTATAGGCATCTTGATTAACTGTTCTGTTATGTCATTTTAAGAAAAAAAGTGTGAGCTATAATGCCCAACATAATAAAGTACATTATGAAAAGACTGTATAAGAAATTCATATATGATTCCGTATATGATATATATGTTTGTTTAACATAGTTTTTTTTCTAGATGATACACACCTCCTTTTAGAACAATACTTTTATTGGCTTATTAGTCTACAAATACCTTAATGGTAAACCCATCACCTAAGATTGGGTTACCTTATTGCATCACAATTATAATGAATAATAGAATATTCACCGGAGCCCCCGAAATACGATGATCAGTCGTATAAAGGTAAATATTTATTATTCTCTACATGTAGAAAGATGACTTCCTTGGATACTGTTAGGAATATATATATTAGTTTGATGATAAGTTAAACAAAACACTTAAGTAGAAATCTAGTGTTTTTAGCCTCAACGGATAAGACCATCTTGGCTACCCGTTGATGGAGTAGCTTTACTAAAATTAAGTTTAGTATTGTAGCACATTTCAGTCTCTGTATTTAAGTTATAATCCTTAGAACTTGTGGGAAATTATAAGTCATGTTGACTATTAGTGGATATGCAAATAGGAGGGCTAATTGTAAATATTTCATGCCTTGTAATTTTGTGTAAATGAAGAAGTATCAACTGATAAATAAGAGGCCTTCAACAGATGAGAAACAAAGCTTCAATAGATGTCTCTAAAGCTTCAATGGATAACATCCATCAACGGATGAGTGCATCAACGGATAAAGCTTCAACTATTAAAGTATCAACGGATGCTTAGTTCCATAGCAGTTGACAGTGACAATTTATAAGCTGACAGAGGCACATGGGTTGACAGAGATAATTGGAATGTGGTAGCCTCTTGGAGGAATCAAGAAAAAGCAGCATTTCCATTCTGGTGCAAACAAAGAAGTATTCAAAGATTCACAGATTATCTTAGATTACATTGGATAGAGAAATGAAGAAGAAACATGTCAAGAACTATTTTATAATTGTATTTTATCTTTGTCTTCACTTGTAAACTTGGTAATATATAAATCAAGTAGCAGCTAGTAATTAGACGTGAATTTTCCAGAGCTATTTAGAAAAACATAGAGAGAAAATCATCTAGTTTGTACTCGGAAGCAGCTGTGATCAATTCTTTGTGTCACAGATTTTCTGAAATACACATCTCTGGTGGAATAACAAATCCACCAGAAAAGTTGTTAGATATATTTGATAATGTCATGGCTAATATGTTTTATGTTTAGCTTTCAGATCTTACTTGAACAGGATAAATCAGTACTTAACTCTTGATCAGTACTTATACTGGAAGTCAGGACTTAAGGATATCAGTACTTATGTTATCAGGAGATAATCATCAAAAGATAGATATCAGAACTTAAGTGCTGAAGGACAATCAGATAAGGACAGTAGCTGATTAAAGGAAAGAAGATCAAGATAAACATAAGAAGAGATATGCATGACGAAGGAATTCCGTAAAGAATGGAATACTTGGAAGAAAAGATATCTGATTGATATATTTTAGGAAGGAGAATTATATTCCATATCAATTAGCGATTATCTTGTAACTGTGTAGTATATAAACACAGGCATAGGGTTTACACTAAAAGTGTTATCATTATTAGAAAAGATTATTCATTGTAACCCTAGCAGCTCTCGTGATATTTGTTCATCACTGAGAGGTAACAGTTCCATACTGTAACAGAGTTTATTATTTCAATAAAGTTTGTTTTCTGTTACTTAAGTTCTTAAAGTTCGATTTGAGTGTACTATACACTGTATTCACCCCCTCTACAGTGTGTGTGACCTAACAATTGGTATCAGAGCCTATCTGTTAACATACATACAGTTAAAGATCCAAACACAATCATGTCGGACACAGAAACTCCAACTAAGCCTACCAAAACTGAGGAATCACCAAAGACACAAATTCAGAGTCGGTATGAGACCATCAGAGTTCCCATACTGAGACCATCTAAATATCCCATATGGAAGGTAAGGATGACCATGTTCCTGGAAGCAACAGATCCAAAATACCTTGATAGAATCAAGGAAGGCCCTCACAAACCAACCAAGCTCGCTGTTGTAGTTGCAGGTGAAGCAGCAAAGACCGTACCAAAAGAGAAGAGTGATTATACTGCTGAAGACATAGCATCAATTGCTAAGGATGCTAAGGTACGACACTTACTGCATAGTGCCATTGATAATGTAATGTCAAACAGGGTAATCAACTGCAAGACTGCTAAGGAAATATGGGATGATCTGGAAACAAGGTGTCAGGGAACTGACACAATTAAGAAGAACAGGAAGACAATACTCACTCAAGAGTATGAACACTTTGACTCAAAGACTAATGAGTCATTGAATGATTTATATGATAGATTTGTCAAACTTTTGAATGATTTGTCATTGGTTGATAAAGAGTATTATCTTGAAGATTCAAACCTTAAGTTCCTGTTAGCTCTTCCTGAATGCTGGGATTTGAAGGCAACGACAATAAGAGACAACTACAATCTTGATGAAACAACTCTTGCCGAAATCTATGGAATGCTCAAGACTCATGAGCTGGAGATGGAACAAAGAAGCAAGAGGAAAGGAGGAAAGTCAAGGACAGTTGCTCTTAAGGCTGAAGAAGAATTCCCCAAAGCAACTTCCTCAAAGAAAGATAAGGGTAAAGCTCTTTTCATAAAGTCTGATACTGAGTCATCAAGTTCTGAGAGTGATAATGACTCAGATTCTAAAAGCTTGCCTAAGACTGATGCTGATGAGGAGATGATGAAGCTGTGTGCTCTTATGGTGAAAGGAATCACAAAGATTGCATACAGGAAGTTCAGGAAGGGAAAGAAGTTTTCCAGGAAAGGCATAAGTTCTGATAAGAAGAATTTCAGAAGATCTGAAGGCAGAGGAGGAAAGTCTGACAGAGGAGATTACACCAATGTTAAATGCTATAACTGTGGTGAGAAAGGCCACATATCTCCTGACTGCAAGAAGGTAAAGGGTGACAAAGGTAAGGCTCTTGTCATAAAGCAGAAAAGCTGGACAGACACCTCAGACTCTGAAAGTGAGGAAAACTATGCATTGATGGCAAATGCTGATAAAGAAAGTACTGAGAGCAGTTCTGAAGCTGCTGAAACAAAGGTACCTCAGACTACTTATGCTTTTCATACTGATGATATTAATGAGTTGAGAAGATATCTTAAAACCATGTTTGTTAGTTATAGAGATCAAACTTTAACATGTGAAAGATTAACTTCTAAAAATCTTGCATTTAAGAAAAGAAATGATTTCTTAGAAAAAGAGTTATTCATGTTCCATCAAACTCAGAAGGATAGAGATGATGCTTTTTATGATAGGAATGGAAAGGAAGGTGTGAATAAAAGCAATAATTATAAACCTGTTCCTGATGCTTCTAGGAAAACATGTCATAACTGTGGAAGTTCTAACCATCTGGCTTCTTTTTGCAGGAAGAATAAGAATATTAACTCCTTACCTTCAAAGTCAGGAGTTAAGAGTCAGTCTGTTAGGTACAAACCACAAAATCCTTATTTTCATTGTGGTAGTTTATGGCATTCCATTTATACTTGTAAGGAATATCATAGCTTGTACTATGATTATTATCAAATAAAACCTTCTTTGAAGAAAGTTTTCATTGTTCCTTCTAGTGTAAATTCTGATTCAAAGTCTGATAGTGTAAGTTCTGATAAGAAAATTGTTAACATAAACTCTGATGCTAAATCCGCTGCAAATGTTAATAAACTTAATAAGGCCAAAGGATCCAAGCAAGTCTGGGTCCTTAAAATTAATAATTAGTGGTCTTTGTGATTGCAGGGCAACATGAAAAATATTCTAGTTCTGGACAGTGGATGTTCAGGACATATGACTGGAAATAAGGCCCTGCTATTAGACTTTGTGGAGAAAGCTGGCCCAAGTGTTTCTTATGGAGATGGCAACATTGGAAAAACATTGGGATATGGCAATATTAATCTTGGAAATGTCATAATTAAACAAGTAGCTCTAGTCTCAGGACTTAAACACAACCTACTGAGTATAAGTCAAATCTGTGACAGAGGTTATCATGTTGATTTCTTTGAAGAACACTGTGAAATTGTGAGTAATCTAAAGGCAAAGTTGTTCTGAAAGGATACAGGTGTGGTAACATTTTTGAAGCTAAGCTTTCAACAAGTACTGATGGTTCTGCAATCTGTCTGATGAGTAGAGCATCAATTGAAGAAAGCTGGAATTGGCATAAGAAACTCTCTCATTTAAATTTCAACAATATAAATGAACTGGTCAAGAAAGATCTTGTGAGAGGATTGCCAAACACAGTATTTGCTCCTAATGGTCTTTGTGATTCATGTCAGAAAGCCAAACAAAGAAAATCTTCATTCAAGAGCAAGACTGAATCATCAATTCTTGAGCCTTATCATCTACTACATGTTGATCTATTTGGTCCAGTAAATGTCATGTCCATTGCAAAGAAGAAGTATGCGTTGGTCATAGTGGATGAGTTTACCAGATACACATGGGTGTATTTCTTGCATACAAAAAGTGAAACCGCATCAACCTTGATTGATCATATCAAACATCTGGATAAAATGGTCAAAGATTTTGTGAAAGTTTTAAGGAGTGATAATGGCACTGAGTTCAAGAATTTGATAATGGAAGAGTTCTGCAAAAGCCATGGAATAAAGCAGGAATTTTCTGCTCCTGGAACTCCACAGCAAAATGGAGTTGTTGAAAGGAAGAATAGAACTCTCATTGAAGTTGCACGTACAATGCTTGAAGAAGCAAAGCTTCCAACCTATTTCTGGGCTGAAGCTGTGCAAACTGCTTGTTTTACTCAAAATGCAACACTCATTAACAAGCATGGAAAAACACCATATGAGATGGTGAAGAAAAAGAAGCCAAATCTGAAATATTTTCATGTATTTGGATGCAAGTGTTTTGTTCTCAAGACTTATCCTGAACAACTATCAAAGTTTGATCTAAAAGCTGATGAAGGAATCTTTGTTGGATATCCACTTTCCACAAAAGCCTTCAGAGTCTATAATTTGAGAACAAAAGTGGTCATGGAATCTATCAATGTCTCTTTTGATGACAAAAAGATTACTGATCTTGAAGATTTCATTGACCATGATCAGCTGAGATTTGAAAATGAAGACTCAAATTCTGATACAGAAAATCCTGACAGTCTAAGTCCTGATACTGTAAACTCTGATGGATTAAACTCCGATGTTATTCAAACTGTGGAGACTATGTCAAAGGAAGATGCACCTATACAGGGGGAGCATACTCAAGATCCTACCATATCTCAAGAAACATCAGAACATGCATCTGGCTCTTCAAGTTCTGATTCGTCAAGTTCTGATAAGCCAAGTTCTGATAGTGCTGAAAATCTAAATACTGAAGAATCCAACTCAGAGAGCATAGTTTCAGGGGGAGCATCAGAAAATGAAAATGAAAATAGCATGGATCATGGGGGAGCATCCAGTTCTAGAGAAAACCTTCCATCTGCAAGGAAGTGGACAAAATCACATACACCTGATTTGATAATTGGAAATCCTGATGCAGGTGTCAGAACTAGAACAGGTACTTCAAATGAATGTCTTTACAATTCTTTTCTCTCTCAGACTGAGCCAAAGAAGGTGGAAGAAGCTCTTCAAGATGCTGATTGGGTGCAAGCAATGCAGGAAGAGTTGAATGAATTTGAAAGAAACAAAGTCTGGACCCTAGTGCCAAGACCAAAGAATAGATCTGTTGTTGGTACAAAGTGGGTATTCAGAAATAAAACTGACAGTGATGGCATAATTACAAGGAATAAGGCAAGGCTGGTTGCAAAAGGATATTCTCAACAGGAGGGAATTGATTATGATGAAACATTTGCACCAGTTTCTAGGTTAAAAGCCATAAGGATATTCTTGGCTTATGCTGCTCACAAAAAGTTTACTGTCTTTCAAATGGATGTGAAAAGTGCTTTTCTCAATGGAGAATTGGAGGAGGAGGTATATGTTGAACAACCTCCAGGTTTTGTAGATACCAAACATCCAGATTATGTCTACAGGCTTGATAAAGCACTTTATGGACTTAAGCAAGCTCCTAGAGCATGGTATGAGACTTTAGCTCAGTTTCTTCTGGAAAGTGGATTCAACAGAGGGACAATAGACAAAACACTGTTCTACCTCAACCATGGAAAGGACTTACTTCTGGTCCAGATTTATGTTGATGATATCATTTTTGGATCTACAAATGACAAACTTTGCAAAAAGTTTGCCAAACTAATGCAGTCAAGATATCAGATGAGTATGATGGGGGAACTTAGCTATTTTCTGGGCCTTCAAGTCAAGCAGAATGAGGAAGGCACTTTATTTGTCAAACCAAGTACACCAGAAACTTGCTGCAGAAATTTGGAATGCAAGATTGTTCCAGTGCATCCACTCCAATGGCCACTGCGACAAAACTGGATAAGGATACCGGTAAATCAGTAGATATTACTGACTACAGAGGTATGATTGGCTCTCTACTCTATCTAACTGCTAGTAGACCTGATATCATGTATGCTACCTGTCTTTGTGCAAGATTTCAAGCAGATCCAAGATAACCTCACTTAACAGCTGTAAAAAGAATCTTTAAGTATCTTAAAGGAACAGCTGCTCTGGGATTATGGTATCCTAGAGAATCAGATTTCAAACTAATAGGTTACTCAGATGCAGATTTTTCAGGTTGCAAAATTGACAGGAAAAGCACCAGTGGAAGTTGCCAATTTCTAGGAGGCAGATTGGTTTCTTGGTACAGCAAGAAATAAAAGTCAATTTCCACATCAACTGTAGAAGCAGAGTATATTGCTGCAGGAAGCTGTTGTGCACAGATTCTTTGGATGAAGAATCAGTTACTGGATTATGGGTTAACATATTTCAAAATCCCTATTTACTGTGATAATCAAAGTGCTATTGCTATGACAGGTAATCCAGTTCAACACTCTATGACAAAGCACATCAGCATCAGGTGTAACGACCGAGGAATTACGCTTGTATTATACTATAATAATAATAAATTATGTGTATTATTATGTGATTAAATGTGTTAAGTCGTTGAACCCTAACTGCTATGTGTTATGTGTTGGTTGTTTTGATCCAGACGTGTTTTGGATAGTTATTGAACGTTTTATTGTCAGTTATATATATTATATTAAAACCTGTACAGCTCAAAACTATGTTTTAAAAGCTCGTATTTCAAACAAAATCATTGGTCCTATTTTGCCAGAAATGCCCTATATCGTATCGCTATTCTGAACCCCTAGACGTTTTACCAATTGACCTTTTTCGCGAAAAACGACTTTTTCCGGACCCCTTCGGGTACCAAAAGCCCCACAAAAATCACATTTTTATTTTTATATGATCATGAAATTATCATATATCATTTTTCTTTGTATTTTTGTATTTTTCACAATTTTTGGGAATTTTTAGTATTTATTTTATATTTATTGGATATTTAAAAATTTAATATTAATACCCAAAAAAATTATAAAAATTGGGGCCAAATATTTTTATTAGGAGTGTAATTAGACCCTTAATTTTACTTAGGGGTATTATTTTCATAAATATAAATACCTGAATTACTATTAATTAAATCAGTTAATTATACTTAAAAATCAGAAAATAAAAAGAAAAAGAAAAAGGGAATTAGGGTTAGGGTTTTTGTGAAGAACAGCAGCAGAATCAATCGGACTTTTGAACGTGATTCCGGTGTCAGAAATCGAAGTGTAAGTAATCAAATTGAAGCCCAAGAATCGTAGTTTCTGATTATGTACATGATTTTGTTGTTGGATTACTTGAATTTAATTTTATTATTTTCGGGTTTATTCTTGAATTCGGGTTTTGTGATTGAGTAGTTGTTTGATGATTCTGTTAGTATAGACGTTTAGATCGTCGGATAGGGAGTCGAACGGCACAGGTTTCATGCGATTTGGTGTTGTCTTTGACGTCGCCGGAGAACCGCCGCCGCGACGGTCTTCTTTGTGTTTCCGGCTGTAGAACGATGAAGGGAGAAGGAGGAAGGACGGTACGTTGCTTTGGTGTTGTTCTTGGTCGAAAACGCAAGGAAACGAGGTCCCTTCATGGTTCGTTTGTTCGATTCAAGGCCGCCGGAATCAAACACCGGCGTCGGGTTCTGGGTTCTTGGCCGGTGTTCTTCCCGACCCGTTTGGGTTGGGGACGACCCGGTTGCAACCCGGTTTCGACCCGGGTTTGATCCCCTCAACCCTGAAACTATTTCCAGATTTTTGTTTCTGGATTTTCTATTATTTAATTGATATTTTATAAATCAGAAAATCATTTTAAAAATTCTAATAATTAATTAAAAATTAGTTTTATATTCTGAAAAATAGTATTATTAATTCCTAAATTATTTTATTGATTTATAAATTCGAATTTAATTATTTAATTAATTATTTAATTATTTATCTAATTATTTATTAGTTATCTAATTAATTAATAATTAGGTAATTAATTAATAATTAGGTAATTAATTAATAATTAGGTAATTAATTAATAAATAAAGATTAAAAATAATTAAATAATATGATTAATAATTCGATAATTAGTTATTATTACGAGTAATGATTCGATAATGAGAATTATTATTCGAGCGATAGTTATTCGAATAATATTGTAGTGATTATTTGTATCGTATAATTAAATACCGATAATTAATTGATTAACGAATCGTATAAGTTTCAGTAATAATGTAATAAGTTCGATAATTATATGAGGATTGCGAGTAGCTCGTATTTATACGAGTAATTAATCGTTGAATTAGATTATAATTCGAGCACATAGTAGATATTCGATAAATAGTGTATTCGTTAATAAAATCGATTGATTATTTGTAAATAATCGATCTAATCGAATAAATATCGATAAGTTATAAATATTATAATAAATTGTGATTAATCCTAATAATTAGAGATTAATTATTTTAAATTTGTAAATAATTATCTATTAATTATTTATTAGTTATTTATTTATTAAGTGATTAATTATTTCAATAATTAATCACATAATTTTCAATAAATCGTAACTTCTTCATTTTAACTCCAAAAATTATAAAAAAATTATTTTTGACTTTGATTTTTCTTAAATAATTATTTAAAAATTATTTTAGGATTTAAAAGGTTGTAATAATTATCTATATTGAATAATAAATTGAATTATCAGTGTTTAATTCATAATAATTCAACCGTTAGTCCGATTTAAGCGAAACGAAGACCCTTAGACTCAGAAAAATGAGACGAATCCAATAAAAATAGTTGTAAGTTATAATTTCTTCCGAAAAAGAGTGGTTTGGTGATAATTAATAGTTCGTAGGCCCTAATAGGGGTATAACTGAGTTGAATAAATTCCGAAAAATTATAATAAAATCAGATATGACTAGTAATGCAGGTATAAGCCCAGAATTGATTCTAAAAATAATTATAAATTGTTGGGTCCCAATGTGTTTGTAGAAGGGGGGGTTGAATACAAACGTTACCAAATAATCGAATAAAATGCGGAATAAAAAATGTGAAACAAAATTCAAGTTAAATAAAAATATTATTAAACTTGAAATGTGTTACAACAACTGTATCGATTACAAGGTATTAATCTCAAATCAATTATCACAAATCTAGAATAAATTCGACATGAACTTTTTCTATTTTTGCAATAATTAGAATCAAATGCTAAACGCGATTTGAGATTAAGTTCTAGGGATTTTAATCCGCTAGATTAATACACAAGAACAAGATAAAGATTTCTAGTGGTTTAGATTTAACATTACAATCTAGAAATTATGATCTTGAATAAAGCAGATGAAAAATAAAATGTTTCAAGGCGGCTGCTGTGTGTTCTTTGTTCTTGAATGTATTGGATAAAAAGAGTTGCTGCTTCTCTGCTTCTTATTTAATCAATCAGCTGATTTAATTGAATTGGAATGACAATCCTTTAAGCTTGTATGACTTTCGGTAGGACAATTGAATGAACTAGCAAGACAATCTGAATGAACTAGAATGACAATCAGAATGAACTAGCAAGACAATCATCCTCCTAGAGTGACTTTCGGTGAGACAATTGACAATGGCCTAGCATGACAATCGGTATGACAATCCTGATTGTCATGCTAGTTCATTTTCAATTGTCTTGCTGATTTAAAGCTTAAATTTAATCCAATTAAACTTCTGAAAATTCCTAAAATTCCTAGAATTAAATCAGAATTAATTAATCAATTAATTCAATTAATAAATAAATTATTCTTCGCAGATATAATTTATTTTCTTAATTAAATTAGATGACTCAATTAATTAATAGAGAATTAATTCTAGTCTTGAGCAGCAACCATTCTTCTGCAAATCTTCTGAAAATCACTGAAAATTATGAATCAATTCCATCACTTCAACGTTGACACTCGATGTACTGTCTGGTTCATGAGTGACTAACTTCCGTGACGTTTCTTCATGTCTTGACTTTGACACTTTGATTTTCTTCAGATTAAATCCTTGTAATTTATTGATACTCTGACGAGATCTCTGTCACTTGATTAAATCCATGATCTTGACTTATATCACTGAGGCATGATCAATTTCTTGAACTTCTTCCAGTGAATTAATTCCTCAAGTCTGTAGATGAACCTTGTCTCTGAATCCTTTGACAGATATTACTTTGCGAGATCTCTCTGACGGTAGATCTACTATTTACTTATTACATTCTTATTTGAGTTGAGTTGAATCCTCGAATATACAAATAGGCTATGACATATGACTTACAATCTCCCCCTATTTGTTTGTTAGACAATAACACACAAATACCTAGAGGATAACTCAACTAACAAATAAGAAAAAGATATATAAAAAGAAATGCAAAGTAAATAGCAGAAAAGTTCTGGACTAGATTTAACATTTTCCAGATTCCAAGTAGATGTTCCTCTAGACTGAACATATCTTCAAGTAGTTCCATCTTCATTTGTACAACCACATTTCCTGTTGAGAAGCCCATATCTCTTGCTTCTCCCCCTATGAGAATCAACTGATTAAAGAAGATCACCTTCGTTTTACCACCTCTCCCGTACAATAGGATCCGCAGATAAAAACCAATGGTACTCCCCTAACAGCTTCTTCCCTTATCAGAAAATCACCTTGTGTTTACCACCTCTCCCGTACAATAGGATCCGTAGTTAGAAACAACAATGGTGTGGTGTAGTGTACATGTAGGATCTTTTTCTTCATCCCTGCTATTTCTCCCCCTTAGTTGAGGAATCCTCCAAACTATTACTTAAGCTTTTATCTCCCCCTTAAAGAAGGAATGTATGCCGTCGTCTGAAGGAGTTCTCATATTTCACTTGGTTGGAAAAGAAATAACAAGTAGTTTCTCTTTCTTCCTCACTGTGAGTGTGTGATTGTGTTTTAGTGTACCTCACATGTGTTTCACTCTTCTCTCCACTCGTGTTTACACTCATTCTCACAAGTGTATCACTCCTCTCATAGCTCCATAATCCAGCTGTACCTGCAAGGAAAATCACCTTAGCCATCCTTAAGGAGGTCACAGGTGGTGCAATGGGAGTTCACAAATCCCCATCCCTGTTAAACTCGTCAGATGAATCTGAGTCATAATTTACAAGTTGCTAGTTTCCCTTTTAGGGTTCCAGATTTGAATTCTGGGAAGGTAAACAATGATCCAACGAATTTAGCATAAAGATCAAAGTTCCCTTCTAATGTCTGTGAAGACATTTCCTTGTGACTTATCAGGTAATATCTGAATCATTGTCAACAAGTTGCCGATCTGCACCTATGTCAGATCCACTATCCGCAGATGCATCCAGGGGATTTAAGCCTGGGGAGGTAGACACTGACCACTGACATATGGCTTTTGGATCAGTATCCTCTCCTAACACCTGTAAAGGCAATTGGTCCACTAACGAACCTTGAACAATCGAATCTGACCTTAAAATGGTCGAAACTCTTGTTTCCGTCAACTCATCCTTTGTGTGTGTAACCTCTCCTTGTGCATCGAGAATTGATTATGTTTGAAGTGGTGACACTACATCGGATACCTTGGCCGACAGGCAAAATTCAATAGACTCACCCTGTTGAGAGAATGAATCTAGTAACTGTTTTTGTGCCTTTTCAGCCATTACATCTTTTTGAGAAGATGTATGGGGGCTAGCAGTTGTCTCGGTTTAAATACTACTCATCTATGTATGAGACAGAGCTACTGGGTTGACTACAGAACCTTCCTTATGTGGTGCACTAGGCACTATCTCCCTCACGCTCATTCATACTACATTTAGTGGTAAGAGAGTGTTGGTTGGTTCTGTTTTTGTGTTTGTCTTTACAGTCTGGGATAGACGTTGTGGGTTTTCAACCTCATGACTGTCAATGAAAGAAAGTCATTGGAGACTGAACCTGTAACACAGAATATATGGTAATAGAGAGAAAATGATTTACAATAGTGATTTAAAAAGATTTTACATGAAATAAGAAACCACTAATGTAGAAAGAAGTTTAATTTTGTTTTTCAATATGAATGAGTTTTTGGATAAAACATTGATCACTTAGGGTAAAGTCTAAGTAATTCTCATTCATGTCAAAAGCTTACAAATATCTGCAACATAATGTTAACAACATATCATTGACCGATACTTGTCAAGTACTTTAGATACTAATTGTTATGTTGCATAAACAATATACCACTACACATATAAAACAATATGATTGTGCCTAGTGATAAGATAGTTATTAATATGACGACTCTACTAGTTCATATAAAATTACAACTTCTGTTAGAGTGCCATACCATGTCGTTGACGATTGCTTGAGCAGTATACTAGTTCATACCAACCTGAAGTGAGATTGTGAAGAAGAGATTGCATAGTCCAATAGATCTGCAACTGCAAAGTCCATGAACTGTGGTGCACTGACTTCCTCTTTTGACTCACCAACCAGGAGTACACTTGTACACATCTTACTAGAGTACAATTCCAAGTGTAATGTGCAGCAGGTGTCTGATATGTCGTAATATTCTCAAGTCTCGTCACTGGTGCTATATGTTAGATACTGCTTCCTGATAATAACCTAGCACAATATACAAAATTACAATGATAACATTCCCAGCTTGCAAACAGCCATATCCCTCAGATAAACCTTTACTGTTATCTCCAAAGGTAACCAGGGGGCCAGCTTTCTCAACCACATTTGATAGCAGGGCTCTATCTCCGGTCATATGTCTTGATGATCCACTTGTCAAGAATCCACACTACCGGTTACACCTGTATACTGCCCTGCACTTCAAATGGATTAGACCTTCTTCGGAACCCAAACTTGGTTGGGCCCGGCATACTTGTAGAATTGTCCTTTGTCAGGCAAAACAACATTTTTAATTTCAACGATCTCAACATCCTTAATGACTGAACATTTGACCTTGTAAATAGCCTTAACAAATTTCTGTTTAAGCTTAGGCACAAATGTCTCCTTTCTAGCCTTAGAAGGACTAGCAGTCTTAGACCTATCATGCTTCTTGTTATTCACATGCTGACGAGGAGTAGTCTTATCATTAGACACATGCTTACCATTAAAATAAGCATACATCATATTAAAAGCACAAGACATACAATTAGCAACACCACATGCTTTATGAGAGTGATTAACAGCAGGCAATTTATGCATGGTAGACATGGCATTATTGTTATCCAACTCATGTGTGTCTGAGTTAGTCTCAGTTGCTTTCACAACTTTGACTGGAACTTTCGACTCACTTGACTTGGAAACAATCTTCTCATTAGCATGATCCTCAGCACGTATTTCTTCTTGAATAACAGAAGAGGTCGCATCAAATGGTTCAGCAATTGATGCTTTATAGAGGGGTTCATCAACACCCTTAAGCACATGTGGTACTTCCCTCCCTTTAGCACAGACATGAGGAGGGGAGTTTATGCCTAATTCTCCAATAGCAGCATTGTAATCATAACCTATTCCAGATGTTTGATTAACAGCTTGCTTACTGTAGAACTCTTTAGCCTTCGAACAAGAATTGAAGTAGGCTCTAACCTTAGTCTCAAGACCGGTGATCTTGTCTTTGAGAATAGTTTCGAGTTTTCTATAACAGTCAACTCTATTCTCTAGAAAAGATACCTGTTCTTTTAATTTGTCTTGATTAATGTGCACAAGTCTTAATTCATTGACCTCTTTCTCAAGGTCTGTGATCTGTAAACTTAACAGTTCATTATCACGACGTGCACAATCTAAGTTACCTCTTAGATGATAAACCATTTCAGCATCAGAAAGTTTTACCTCTATTCTTGACGATGAAGCTTTTCCATCAATAGCCATAAGAGCAAGATTTCCTTCATCTTCATCTTCACTGTCAGTATCATCCCAGCTTCTTCCTTTTGCCAGATAAGCCCTTTCAGAGTTCTTTCTTACTTGCTTTGGCTTCCTACATTCTGTGGCAAAGTGTCCCAACTCATTGCAGTTATAACATCTAATGGTGCTCCGATCAACCATTCCTGTTTTGTACCCACCACTGCTGGTGTTAGAGGATGAAGATCCACCTTTCTGGAATTTGTTGTAGTTGGACTTGTACTTAAGCTTGGGATTCCTCCTGAATCTGACATGGGAGAATCTCTTGACAATTTGGGCCATTGATTCATCTTCCAATTGCTCCAGCTCTTCCAAGGAATAAAAATCATCACTTGATTGATTTGTAGTAGGAGGATCATATTCTGCTACTAACTCATTTTCCTCACCCTTGGAAAACTGTACCATTCTTTCTAACTGTTGAGATTGTTGTTGTTGTTGACCTTCAGCTACAAGTGCAGTAGATGTGCTGACCATTCTATCCTTCCCGTAGACTTCCTTCTGTTGAATCTGCTCCAACTCATAGGTTTTTAACACTCCATAGAGCCTGTCCAAAGAAATCTCACTCAGATCTCTAGCTTCTCTAATGGCAGTGATTCTATGTTCAAGATGAGCTGGCAGTGTTAAAAGGAACTTTTTGTTGACCTCCCTGATTGAATAATACTTTCCATTGATGTTCAGGTTGTTGATCAACGCATTGTACCTCTCAAACACTTCAGTAATTCCTTCTCCTGGATTTGATTTGAAATGTTCATATTCAGAGGTTAGGATTTCCAACTTGTTCTCCCTAACTTCCTCTGTGCCTTCATTAATCACCTCAATAGTTTCCCACATGTGTTTGGAATTTTTACAGTTCATCACATGTCTGTTCATCAAGGGATCAAGGGAATCAATTAATATTAATTGAAGGCTGGCATCCAAGGAGGCTTCTTCCTTCTCAGCAGGAGTAAAATCTTCAGGCTCTTTTGGATAGGTTCTAGCTTCAGTAGTCACCACACCATCTATTATTACCTCCGGTTCAATAACCATCGGAGTTTTTATACCCTTCTTTAACAAGTTTGAATATTTGGGATTTGCAACTTGTAAAAATAATAGCATCTTCTTCTTCCACATGATATAATTCTCTTTATCAAATTGTGGAATTTTAACGGTTCCAACTTTATGTGAAGTCATTATGAATTTTTGAATAAATAAAAATTCAAGGAGTTGAAAAATCACAAAAGTCTAGGATCTTGATTTGTTCGTTAATCAGAAGGCTCTGATACCAATTGTTGGGTCCCAATGTGTTTGTAGAAGGGGGGGTTGAATACAAACGTTACCAAATAATCGAATAAAATGCGGAATAAAAAATGTGAAACAAAATTCAAGTTAAATAAAAATATTATTAAACTTGAAATGTGTTACAACAACTGTATCGATTACAAGGTATTAATCTCAAATCAATTATCACAAATCTAGAATAAATTCGACATGAACTTTTTCTATTTTTGCAATAATTAGAATCAAATGCTAAACGCGATTTGAGATTAAGTTCTAGGGATTTTAATCCGCTAGATTAATACACAAGAACAAGATAAAGATTTCTAGTGGTTTAGATTTAACATTACAATCTAGAAATTATGATCTTGAATAAAGCAGATGAAAAATAAAATGTTTCAAGGCGGCTGCTGTGTGTTCTTTGTTCTTGAATGTATTGGATAAAAAGAGTTGCTGCTTCTCTGCTTCTTATTTAATCAATCAGCTGATTTAATTGAATTGGAATGACAATCCTTTAAGCTTGTATGACTTTCGGTAGGACAATTGAATGAACTAGCAAGACAATCTGAATGAACTAGAATGACAATCAGAATGAACTAGCAAGACAATCATCCTCCTAGAGTGACTTTCGGTGAGACAATTGACAATGGCCTAGCATGACAATCGGTATGACAATCCTGATTGTCATGCTAGTTCATTTTCAATTGTCTTGCTGATTTAAAGCTTAAATTTAATCCAATTAAACTTCTGAAAATTCCTAAAATTCCTAGAATTAAATCAGAATTAATTAATCAATTAATTCAATTAATAAATAAATTATTCTTCGCAGATATAATTTATTTTCTTAATTAAATTAGATGACTCAATTAATTAATAGAGAATTAATTCTAGTCTTGAGCAGCAACCATTCTTCTGCAAATCTTCTGAAAATCACTGAAAATTATGAATCAATTCCATCACTTCAACGTTGACACTCGATGTACTGTCTGGTTCATGAGTGACTAACTTCCGTGACGTTTCTTCATGTCTTGACTTTGACACTTTGATTTTCTTCAGATTAAATCCTTGTAATTTATTGATACTCTGACGAGATCTCTGTCACTTGATTAAATCCATGATCTTGACTTATATCACTGAGGCATGATCAATTTCTTGAACTTCTTCCAGTGAATTAATTCCTCAAGTCTGTAGATGAACCTTGTCTCTGAATCCTTTGACAGATATTACTTTGCGAGATCTCTCTGACGGTAGATCTACTATTTACTTATTACATTCTTATTTGAGTTGAGTTGAATCCTCGAATATACAAATAGGCTATGACATATGACTTACATAAATCTAGAAATTAATTATGTGCTTTACGTGCTACGTGCTTTTTGTGATTATGTGAATAGATGTGCTATATAAATGTATGTATATATATATATATATGCGAGTCAGATAGAAACGCATGGGTAGACTGATAAGGTTGCGTGATATCAATTCAAGATACACGTATGTAGTAAATTATCTAAACACCTATCTTTCCATGATTTGTTCAGTGTTAGCAAGGCAGAGCAAGCTAGGGTCAGAAGGCAGTAAGTTAAACCAGGTTAAGTACGCGCAAGGCAAGTTTTTCCCCTATTCTAAATTCAGAATAGTGATTTATATTTCCTTTCTATCGTACTAATTCTCTTTGATAATTATTGTTCATATACACTGTTACCCATTTATTATCACTTGTTCCATTTTATTTCAATTCTTGATTTACCCAATTTATTGAATTCCCTGTTCATATTTCAATTCCTTTACCCTTGTTACATATATTCTGGTATATCCTGGTGTTGGGATATATCAATAGCATACCGATTGTTCCGGATGCTCAGCCTTGGACTATAAAGGCTGGGTTTTTCCCAGACCATTAATTAATAGGCCATAGTTGCCTGAGTACTCCTTATGTTGGTTGGGTCTATGCAGTTGGGTATAGATCCGCACTATATTCTGACTGATCAGCAGATTATAGTGCATATGTTGGTTCTTGTTTCCAGTCTTGTTCATTTGGTACTCGCCATCATTGGCAACTTATTATCATATACAGATACAGATGGTTGTTCAAACCAGCAGCTTATTGGTTCATTTATTTCTCTCTCTTTATAGTATATATATATATATTGTTGCAGGCTTGTTGAGCAATTTTGGCTCATTTCTTTTATTGTCACTCCTATTGTTTTACAGTTAAGGTAGAGAATGAAACCCATCAGGACCCGCATAGTCAAGAAGCGAGTCAAGCAGCGGGACCCTCTTATACCAAGAGTGTTCCTTCCTATTCCCGAAGAGAGTTTTGAATTGCCAGATCAGGTGTAGCAGGATAAGTAGTAATGTTGGGTTGAATAAAAGTTTTGTGTAGTTTGAATAAAAGATTGTGTAGTGAAACTGTAGATAGAATAAAGTTTTGTAATAAAGAGAGTTCTTGAGATAGGTTTTATTTAGTTGGGTTTGTAATAAAGTGTAGTGCATGATTCTTGTTTCCAAACTCAACCCTTAAAAGATCCTGAGTAGTGATAGTTCGGGGTAATTATTATATTAATATTCCGCTTGTGCAGGTATAGTTGGTAATTGTTGTTAATAATGCCCCAAATCTATACCCCGGATTTGGAGGGTGTTTCAGTTGGCATCAGAGCTTAGGATTGACCTTGGAAAACAAGAATATTAGGGTTAAGATAAGATAGGAAAATAAGATAGGATGAGAGTGAGAGTGTTAAGACTGTTTGTCTATGTGATTAGAAGTTATAAGTTATAGGATTGTGATTTGATTGTTTTTGTGTTATTATTTTCATGTATATTAGATGGCTTCTTTATCATCGTCTACGGAGAGGACCGAGACAGATCCAGTGGATGTACCGGTAGTAGCCCCAGTGTCAGAGCAGGTTTTACCTCCATTGCCACCTGAGCCAGCACCAGAGATACCACTTTTCCCGGAGGTACCAGGTTTTGCAGATTATTTTCCATACGTTGAGCCAGAAATACCAGATATTCCACCATTAAAGTTTCCGATGTTTGATATTCCTGATATGGTTGATCTTCCGCAGTGGGAGGATGTAGAGCCTCAGATTCATATGCCACCAGTAGAGATTCCAGAGATGCCACCGATAGAGCCGGAGGCAGAGCCGCCCGTGTATGCGCCTATGGAGCAGCCTGTCTTATTTCCTGCCCCATTAGCCATTTATGCACCTGTTCTAGGAGTTTATCAGTTTCCTCAGCCAGAGTTTATGGATGAGATCGTGGTAGATGGACCATTACCTTCTTGAGGTTCCAGCACTGATCTTCATGAGCATCATACCGTGACTTACCAGCGCTTTCAGGCAGAGAGGGATGAGAGGATTAGATGGCAGAACCAGTGTAGGGAGATCCTTGGGTTGTATGAGACACAGACGGATGGTCCTGTCAGAGCATTACGACCGGATTATATACTGAGAGAGAGACTACATCATATTCACCGGGTTAGTTCGCAGCAGCTTACTGATTTGAGACAGCAGGATCTTAGTGCGGAGACAGCATATCGCAGAGCATTGGGACTTACCGAGGCAGTGCTAGAGGCAGTGCAGGAGGAGTTGAGCCACGTACCACCAGGATTTTGAGACCAGTAGATCAATGAGTGTTGTATTATGTATATTTTGTAGATAGAGGCAGCATAGTATTGTATGACTAGTTTGTATGAGTGTAGCTACTGACTCTGACTGATAGTAGTAGCAGTACGACTGTTATATCATAGGTTTTTGTATCAAGCACTGACACCTGTAGCTGGTGTTCTACCTATATATATATATGAGATAATCTTTTGCACGTTTTCTTTATTTTATTTCCAGTTATTTAAGCATTTACATTTATTTCAGTACCATTGCATATTTACAAATGTAGTTTTATTCACGATCAGGTTGTAAAAAAAAAAAAAAAAAAAAATTTAAACATATCATATTGTTTTATTTATTCAGTTATTTAATAAGTTATTTTATTTTCTCGAATCGACTGTTTTAATATATGTTTAATATACTGTTATTAAATAAGATCCATTATTTATTTACCAGAAAAATGGCACCTAAGAGAAAAGCGCAGCCCGACTCATCGAATGGAAACACCGATGGCCAAAACAATAATAAACAGATGGATCAGATGTTTAATCTCATGCAACAGCAGATGTTGATGATGCAACAACAAATGCAGCAGCAACAACAGCAGTTCCAGCAACAGATGTTACAGCAAGCCGCTCATCCAGGACATCAAATACCACCAGCAGCACCTACGACAACTTTCAAGCAATTTCAGTCGGTGAAGCCACCGGAATTTATGGGTTCCACAGATCCTACAAAAGCGAGAGCTTGGCTGAAAGAGATGGAAAAGGCTTTTTCGTTGGTAAAGGTTGAGGAAGAGCAGAAGACAGATTTCGCTAGCTATTTTCTAAAAGGCGAAGCTAATTACTGGTGGGAATCAAAGAAAGCTTTGGAAGAAGGTGTGGTGACCTGGAACAGATTCACTGATCTTTTCTTGGAGAAATATTTTCCTCGTTTTATGAAGAATCAGATGGAGATCAAGTTCCTGGAGCTGAAACAAGACAACTTATCGGTTGCGGATTATGAAACCAAGTTTACTGAATTGGCAAGGTTTGTTCCAGAGCAGGTGGATACGGACGAGAAGCGGGCCAAGAGATTTCAGCAAGGACTGAAACCATGGATTCGTAGCAGGGTAGCTGTGTTTGAATTGACAACTTATATGGCTGTTGTTCAGAAGGCTATGATTATTGAAGGAGAAAGTGAATCAGCTCAGAAAGAGAAAGGACCAGGGAATTTTCAGAATCATTTCAACAAAAGGCCGAGATTTCAAGCTCGGGGAAAAGTAAATTTCAAAAGGCCAGAGCAGAACAATCAGAGGATGGGAAATCGACTTCCAGCCCCAATTCAGCAGAGACTTATCCGACCGCCTATACCTGATTGCAGAACGTGTGGTAGAAAGCATACATGAGTTTGCAACAAGCTAAATGTTACGTGTTTCAAGTGCAAGCAAAGGGGACACTATTCTGGAGAATGTCCAATGGGAAAGGCAGAAGTTACTTGTTTCCAATGTGGGAGAAAAGGACATATCGCCAAAGACTGCAGAGGAATTGCAATGGCTTCCAGTATTCCAAGAATTTTAGCATTACCTCCACCTCCACTACCGCAGCAAAATCAGCCCAGAGCAAGGACTTTCAACATGTCAATGAAGGAAGCGGTACAGAGTCCGAATGTGGTTGCAGGTACACTTCCTGTAAATTCCGTAAATGCTTTAGTATTGATTGATTCAGGAGCTACTAGATCTTTTATTTCTGAAGCTTTTATCTCTAAGATAGATTGTGAGATTCAGTGGTTGGATGAAGTGTTAGTCATAAAATTAGCGAATAATGATCAGGTTGCAGTAGATCGAGTATGTCCGAGCTGTGATATTGAGATAGGGAGATGTCATTTTTCAGTTGATTTGATACCTTTTAGGTTAGGGGAGTTTGATATTATTTTAGGAATGGATTGACTGTCTAGTAATAATGCTCAAATTGACTGTGCGAATAAGAGAGTGAAATTGCAAACTGAAGAAAATGAAACAGTAATATTTAAAGGTGAGAAGCAAAAGCAGAAATTCCTATCAATAATGCAGACGAGAAGATTGCTACGTCAAGGATGTCAAGCTTATTTAGCCTATGTACGAGATGTTGATAAGGGAAATTTGAAGATGGAAGATATTCCTGTAGTTTGTGAATTTCTTGATGTTTTTCCGGACGAATTACCAGGACTTCCACCAGATCGAGAAATCGAGTTTACTATTGACTTGACGCCAGGGACTGAACCAATTTCGAAAACTCCATATCGAATGGCACCTGTTGAAATGAGGGAATTAGCAAAACAGTTGCAAGAACTTCTTGACAAAGGAATTATAAGGCCAAGTGTATCCCCATGGGGTGCGCCAGTATTGTTCGTGAAAAAGAAGGATGGTAGTATGCGACTGTGTATCGATTATCGTGAGCTGAACAAGTTAACTATCAAGAATAAATATCCTTTACCTCGCATTGATGATTTATTTGATCAACTAAAAGGAGCAGCATGGTTTTCGAAAATCGACTTACGATCAGGCTATCATCAGTTAAAGATCAAGGCCGAAGATATTCCAAAGACAGCGTTTAGAACAAGGTACGGACACTATGAATTTCTTGTGATGGCTTTTGGATTGACGAATGCACCTGCAGCGTTTATGGATTTGATGAATCGAATATTCAAGAAGTATTTGGATAAGTTTATCATTATATTTATTGATGACATTTTGATCTATTCAAAGACGGAAGAAGAGCATGCAGCGCAATTAAGAACGACATTGGAAATATTACGGAAGGAGCAGCTTTATGCAAAATTTTCCAAATGCGAATTTTGGTTGAAAGAAGTGCAGTTTTTAGGGCACATCATCAGCAGAGAAGGCATTCAAGTTGATCCAGCAAAGATTGAAGCTGTGTTGAATTGGGAAAGACCAAAGACGCCGACAGAGGTTCGAAGTTTCTTAGGTTTGGCAGGATATTATCGAAGATTTGTCAAAGATTTTGCGAAGATAGCTACACCGCTGACCAAGTTAACTCGACAAAGTGAAAAGTTTGAATGGAATAGTAAGTGTGAAGAAAGTTTTCAAGAGTTGAAGAATCGGTTGGTGACGGCACCAGTATTAGTATTGCCAGACGAGCAAGGAAATTTTGTTATCTACAGTGACGCTTCATATCGTGGTTTAGGATGTGTATTGATGCAACATGGTAACGTCATTGCATATGCGTCGAGACAACTTAAACCTCATGAACAGAAATATCCTACGCATGATCTGGAATTAGCAGGAATTGTATTTGCATTGAAGCTGTGGAGACATTATCTGTACGGTGAAAAATGTGAAATCTACACGGATCATAAAAGTCTGAAGTATATATTCATGCAAAAGGAACTAAACATGCGACAACGTCGATGGTTGGAATTGATTAAAGATTACGATGTTACAATCAGTTATCATCCAGGAAAAGCAAATGTTGTAGCAGATGCGCTAAGCAGAAAAGAAAGATTGAATCGGTTGACTTCATGCGAAGAATTGGCCAGGGAATTCGACAAATTGGAAATCGAAATTCATACTCCTAATGAATCTGTAGAAACTATCTACGCTATGACTTTTCAACCAGAATTGCTGGAAAAGATTCGCCGTTGTCAAGAAGAAGTGATGAGTCAAGACGACAACTTAACAGGAGAAGAGATTACAACTCAGAAAGATAATGAAGGAATTTTACGTTTTGCGTCAAGAATCTGGATCCCTAACGTGGCAGAATTAAAAGAAGAAATTATGCGAGATGCGCACAATTCGAAGTATTCCATTCATCCAGGAAGCACGAAAATGTATCGCGATTTGAAGGAAAACTTTTGGTGGCCGAATATGAAGGAGGAGATAGCAGAATGGGTGAGTAAATGCTACACATGCCAGCGAGTTAAAGCAGAACACCAACGTCCGAGTGGGTTATTGCAACCATTAGACATTCCAGAATGGAAATGGGAACATCTAGCGATGGATTTTGTGGTAGGACTACCGAGGACTAGGGCAAATCATGATGCGATATGGGTAATCATTGACAGACTTACGAAGTCGGCACATTTTCTACCAATTAATGAAAGATTTTCGCTCGACAAATTAGTGCACATGTATCTCAAAGAAATTGTGATGCGTCATGGAGTACCAGTATCAATTGTATCGGATCGAGATCCTCGTTTCAATTCAAGATTTTGGAGACAATTCCAAGAATGTCTAGGAACGAAGTTGAATATGAGTACAGCTTATCATCCGCAAACTGACGGCCAAAGTGAAAGGACAATTCAAACGATTGAAGACATGCTACGAGTTTGTGCGATCGATTTTGAAGGCAGTTGGGATGAACATTTACCCCTAGTGGAATTTTCTTATAATAATAGCTATCACGCCAGTATTGGAATGCCACCGTATGAAGCATTATATGGGAGGAAATGCAGATCACCCGTGCATTGGGATGAAGTTGGAGAACGCAAGATTTTGGGTCCAGAATTAATTCAGCAGACAAAAGAAAAGATTAATCTTATTCGAAAACGAATCGAGGCAGCACAAAACAGACAAAGCAGATATGCAAACCAAGCCAGGAAAGATATGGACTATCAGGAAGGAGAACACGTATTGCTCAAAATATCGCCATGGAAAGGATTGACCAGATTTGGCAATAAAGGGAAATTGAAGCCACGATACGTTGGACCATTTGAGATTTTGAAGAAAATTGGGAAGGTTGCGTACGAGTTAGCTCTACCACCCCATATGCAGCACATTCACAACGTATTTCATGTATCTATGCTTAAGAGGTATAATCCTGATACAAGGCATGTAATAGAGTATGAACCAGTAGAACTTCAGGCAGATTTGTCATATGTAGAACAGCCAATAAGAATTCTAGATAGGCAAGAGAGGGTATTAAGAAATAAGTCTGTGTCATTAGTGAGAGTTTTATGGAGAAACCCAGTAATTGAAGAATCAACCTGGGAGCTTGAAAGTGAAATGCTAGAAAAGTATCCTCAGTTATTTGCATAATTAGATTCTGAGGACAGAATCTTGTTAAGGGGGAGAGAATGTAACGACCGAGGAATTACGCTTGTATTATACTATAATAATAATAAATTATGTGTATTATTATGTGATTATATGTGTTAAGTCGTTGAACCCTAACTGCTATGTGTTATGTGTTGGTTGTTTTGATCCAGACGTGTTTTGGATAGTTATTGAACGTTTTATTGTCAGTTATATATATTATATTAAAACCTGTACAGCTCAAAACTATGTTTTAAAAGCTCGTATTTCAAACAAAATCATTGGTCCTATTTTGCCAGAAATGCCCTATATCGTATCGCTATTCTGAACCCCTAGACGTTTTACCAATTGACCTTTTTCGCGAAAAACGACTTTTTCCGGACCCCTTCGGGTACCAAAAGCCCCACAAAAATCACATTTTTATTTTTATATGATCATGAAATTATCATATATCATTTTTCTTTGTATTTTTGTATTTTTCACAATTTTTGGGAATTTTTAGTATTTATTTTATATTTATTGGATATTTAAAAATTTAATATTAATACCCAAAAAAATTATAAAAATTGGGGCCAAATATTTTTATTAGGAGTGTAATTAGACCCTTAATTTTACTTAGGGGTATTATTTTCATAAATATAAATACCTGAATTACTATTAATTAAATCAGTTAATTATACTTAAAAATCAGAAAATAAAAAGAAAAAGAAAAAGGGAATTAGGGTTAGGGTTTTTGTGAAGAACAGCAGCAGAATCAATCGGACTTTTGAACGTGATTCCGGTGTCAGAAATTGAAGTGTAAGTAATCAAATTGAAGCCCAAGAATCGTAGTTTCTGATTATGTACATGATTTTGTTGTTGGATTACTTGAATTTAATTTTATTATTTTCGGGTTTATTCTTGAATTCGGGTTTTGTGATTGAGTAGTTGTTTGATGATTCTGTTAGTATAGACGTTTAGATCGTCGGATAGGGAGTCGAACGGCACAGGTTTCATGCGATTTGGTGTTGTCTTTGACGTCGCCGGAGAACCGCCGCCGCGGCGGTCTTCTTTGTGTTTCCGGCTGTAGAACGATGAAGGGAGAAGGAGGAAGGACGGTACGTTGCTTTGGTGTTGTTCTTGGTCGAAAACGCAAGGAAACGAGGTCCCTTCATGGTTCGTTTGTTCGATTCAAGGCCGCCGGAATCAAACACCGGCGTCGGGTTCTGGGTTCTTGGCCGGTGTTCTTCCCGACCCGTTTGGGTTGGGGACGACCCGGTTGCAACCCGGTTTCGACCCGGGTTTGATCCCCTCAACCCTGAAACTATTTCCAGATTTTTGTTTCTGGATTTTCTATTATTTAATTGATATTTTATAAATCAGAAAATCATTTTAAAAATTCTAATAATTAATTAAAAATTAGTTTTATATTCTGAAAAATAGTATTATTAATTCCTAAATTATTTTATTGATTTATAAATTCGAATTTAATTATTTAATTAATTATTTAATTATTTATCTAATTATTTATTAGTTATCTAATTAATTAATAATTAGGTAATTAATTAATAATTAGGTAATTAATTAATAATTAGGTAATTAATTAATAATTTGGTAATTAATTAATAAATAAAGATTAAAAATAATTAAATAATATGATTAATAATTCGATAATTAGTTATTATTACGAGTAATGATTCGATAATGAGAATTATTATTCGAGCGATAGTTATTCGAATAATATTGTAGTGATTATTTGTATCGTATAATTAAATACCGATAATTAATTGATTAACGAATCGTATAAGTTTTAGTAATAATGTAATAAGTTCGATAATTATATGAGGATTGCGAGTAGCTCGTATTTATACGAGTAATTAATCGTTGAATTAGATTATAATTCGAGCACATAGTAGATATTCGATAAATAGTGTATTCGTTAATAAAATCGATTGATTATTTGTAAATAATCGATCTAATCGAATAAATATCGATAAGTTATAAATATTATAATAAATTGTGATTAATCCTAATAATTAGAGATTAATTATTTTAAATTTGTAAATAATTATCTATTAATTATTTATTAGTTATTTATTTATTAAGTGATTAATTATTTCAATAATTAATCACATAATTTTCAATAAATCGTAACTTCTTCATTTTAACTCCAAAAATTATAAAAAAATTATTTTTGACTTTGATTTTTCTTAAATAATTATTTAAAAATTATTTTAGGATTTAAAAGGTTGTAATAATTATCTATATTGAATAATAAATTGAATTATCAGTGTTTAATTCATAATAATTCAACCGTTAGTCCGATTTAAGCGAAACGAAGACCCTTAGACTCAGAAAAATGAGACGAATCCAATAAAAATAGTTGTAAGTTATAATTTCTTCCGAAAAAGAGTGGTTTGGTGATAATTAATAGTTCGTAGGCCCTAATAGGGGTATAACTGAGTTGAATAAATTCCGAAAAATTATAATAAAATCAGATATGACTAGTAATGCAGGTATAAGCCCAGAATTGATTCTAAAAATAATTATAAATCTAGAAATTAATTATGTGCTTTACGTGCTACGTGCTTTTTGTGATTATGTGAATAGATGTGCTGTATAAATGTATGTATATATATATATGCGAGTCAGATAGAAACGCATGGGTAGACTGATAAGGTTGCGTGATATCAATTCAAGATACACGTATGTAGTAAATTATCTAAACACCTATCTTTCCATGATTTGTTCAGTGTTAGCAAGGCAGAGCAAGCTAGGGTCAGAAGGCAGTAAGTTAAACCAGGTTAAGTACGCGCAAGGCAAGTTTTTCCCCTATTCTAAATTCAGAATAGTGATTTATATTTCCTTTCTATCGTACTAATTCTCTTTGATAATTATTGTTCATATACACTGTTACCCATTTATTATCACTTGTTCCATTTTATTTCAATTCTTGATTTACCCAATTTATTGAATTCCCTGTTCATATTTCAATTCCTTTACCCTTGTTACATATATTCTGGTATATCCTGGTGTTGGGATATATCAATAGCATACCGATTGTTCCGGATGCTCAGCCTTGGACTATAAAGGCTGGGTTTTTCCCAGACCATTAATTAATAGGCCATAGTTGCCTGAGTACTCCTTATGTTGGTTGGGTCTATGCAGTTGGGTATAGATCCGCACTATATTCTGACTGATCAGCAGATTATAGTGCATATGTTGGTTCTTGTTTCCAGTCTTGTTCATTTGGTACTCGCCATCATTGGCAACTTATTATCATATACAGTTACAGATGGTTGTTCAAACCAGCAGCTTATTGGTTCATTTATTTCTCTCTCTTTATAGTATATATATATATATATATTGTTGCAGGCTTGTTGAGCAATTTTGGCTCATTTCTTTTATTGTCACTCCTATTGTTTTACAGTTAAGGTAGAGAATGAAACCCATCAGGACCCGCATAGTCAAGAAGCGAGTCAAGCAGCGGGACCCTCTTATACCAAGAGTGTTCCTTCCTATTCCCGAAGAGAGTTTTGAATTGCCAGATCAGGTGTAGCAGGATAAGTAGTAATGTTGGGTTGAATAAAAGTTTTGTGTAGTTTGAATAAAAGATTGTGTAGTGAAACTGTAGATAGAATAAAGTTTTGTAATAAAGAGAGTTCTTGAGACAGGTTTTATTTAGTTGGGTTTGTAATAAAGTGTAGTGCATGATTCTTGTTTCCAAACTCAACCCTTAAAAGATCCTGAGTAGTGATAGTTCGGGGTAATTATTATATTAATATTCCGCTTGTGCAGGTATAGTTGGTAATTGTTGTTAATAATGCCCCAAATCTATACCCCGGATTTGGAGGGTGTTTCATCAGGTACCACTTCATCAGGGAACATGTGGATGAAGGTACAGTGGAATTACATTTTGTTCCCACAGATCAACAACTAGCAGATATCTTCACAAAACCATTGTGTGAAGCTACTTTTACAAGATTGGTAAATGAACTTGGAATGGTTTCAGGTTCTTTCTCTAAATCTGCTTAGTCTTGTTCTGTGTTATCAGACTTTATGCTCAGTATTTACAGAATTAATCTCATTGTGTATTATGTGCTTAATTGATAAATGTCTTTAAGTACTGACTGTTGTCTGATATATGTTTCTAAACTCTGATAAGTTATATGTCTGTTCAAGTACCTATTCAATCCTATGAGGATAACTGTGCTAGATACTGACCTAGTAGTCTTCAATAAACAAATGATTCCATGTAAGAAGTAATTATTTCAGTGGAAACCCTATGACACTAGCAAATTTTGATAATTGAGCTTAGTTAAGTTTACTTTGTATATCTTATTACTAAGTCATAAATTAGAATAATGCCACTCATCTGTTAAGTTCTGATACTAGTAAAACTGCTGTATGTACTAAGTGCTGATAAACCTCACTTATCAAAAGAAAAAGCAAAAAGATCAAAGAATAAAATCAGGTACTCCTTTGAGATCTAGAGTAAAAATGTGGAAGGGACGACCCAAGTGCATTGCTGGTATTAAGTAGATATGCATTAGAAAAGCAAAATATTTTCTTGGTAACTTTTCATACTCTATGATTACTGGAGAAATACTCTGATAATAGCATAAATTCTGATAAACAGTCGTGACTCACTTACACTGAGAAGCCACTGTAAAATAGAATTTCAAAAGATGCATAAAATTAGCACAAAATAGTTGAGGTGGACTCAAGCATGAATTCATTCATCAGTAGGTTTCAGGACAATGACAGCTCTTTAACATAATTTTAGTTATGCCTTATTTCTAAGATGTACTGAAGTGAATCAGACTTTACTCTTTGTCTGTTATTTAGCTTAATGCACACACTAATCACTCCATCTGAATGATGAAAATTTCTGTGGTGGTCTATGTTATTTTAGATAAACAATCATTGTGTCATTATTGCACAAATTCTGAGGACAAGTTCTAGTTACACGTTCTGATGATTAAGTTCTGAAGTCTATAACTCAGAACTTGTATGAGGATTTACTAAGATGGGCATTCCTTTTTCGAGTTAAGAAATTATGTTCTGATGACTGTTAAATTCTGGTATAGGTCTAAGTTCTGATTTCTCAGTCTAATCCTTTACTTGGCTTATCTGTGAATAAAATTTGATAACGGTCTCAGTTCGAACTAGAATATGTTGAAGTGGAAGATTAATAGTCACTATGATTAGGATTAATGGTATTCGTACTTGAACAGTCCACTGTTTCTTGTTTCTTGTGCGTTTTAAACCATGATTCCTCTTTCCAATGAATGTTATTCTTTTTCAAAGTCTTGGGAGACGAGGTAGAATTAATTCTACCTGTCAGCATTCAATTCCTTTGCGTCTCCTGGCATTCTTTTGCCTATATAAGCAGCCACTTCACATCAGTCTTTCCATCAAATTCTTCTCACACACTTATCTTCATACTTCTTCTTTCAAAAATACAATGGTCAGATACAACATATTTTTGAACTACCAAAACTTCAATATGGAGCTAAGCTGTGCCGAGTGGTAGCAGGAATGGCATGTCACGGCCATTCCTGAGGAGATCTGGGACTCTGTCCCACAGGAGGTACTGACACACCTTCTGTTCTTCTATATGGACTACCATCGCCATCTAGAGCGATTGGAGGAGGAAAGGCTGGAAGCTCTCCGCCAGCAAGAGCGAATCATCAGACTCGCCATTCTGTTTGTCGAGAGTAGGAAGAAGAAGATGACTTAATCTCATCTTCTTCCTGTTTTTCTTCATCATCAGCTTTGTCAGGCTTCTTAGCTAGGACTAAGGCTGTTGATGTTAGGTTTAGAAGCTTAGGGAAAATCTTGTATAAGTATTGATGTAATTTCCATTTCATAAAGTCTTGATATATTAATGAAAGTTGTTTTTACTTCAAGATTTTGTCTCTGAGTTATTTTATCTTGTGTTGATAAATCCTGATTGATATTCTGATGACCATATAAATTTTGTTTTATATTAAGTTCTGATTCATTTTTAGCACTTACTTATCTAATTTATCTTGGTCATTTTCATGTGATGTATTTTCAGAATATTAATGATGCAGTGAAAAATAATTCAGTCAGTGCTAACGGTTTAAATTTTGAATAAAAACTGTTTTTCTTGATAAATGGAACGGTTTTTCCTTGAAACTAGGCAAATGGGTAAGTAATGATTCCTGTTTTCTCGAGCCCAGTAACTGTCCGTTATTACTGCATGTCTGACAGGTGTCCAACGGTAACATTTTTGTTCAGAGTATAAGTACAACAGAGAGAAGATTTCTTTAATCTTTTATTTTCTTAATATTTTATCTCTCTCCTTACTTTTACTCTCTTTCTCTTTATTTCTCACGTTGGTTTTTCATACAGACATTATCTCAAACACCTAACAGGCATACTTGAATCTCATTTTTTTTTCACATGGCACCTAAGGATTTAATCATTGATGGAGCTAAGTTTGTCCCCAACAACTATGCTGCAGTTCTTGATCACACTGAAGCTCCATCTGAATTGCACTTTGTGCAAGATCTTCTTGCACATAGTGAGGTTGGGTATGCATTAACACAGCCTGAATTCTTTTCAAGCCAACAAGTTCTGAGGTTTTGGAGGACTGGACTTTTTGATGATGGTGGTCAACGTGGAACTCCCAGTATTATCTTCCAAGTGGGTGATTCATCCTTTGTAGTCACTCCTGGTACAGTACGCAGGGCTTTACATCTTCCAGAAGAATGTACTTTCTCAATTCCAGAGGACTCAGCCCTTCGGGAGTTAATGGCTGAATTGGGATATGAAAAGAGTCTGACGAAACTTGGACAGTTGAAACGGGCTAATATCAGAAGAGAATGGAGTTTCTTCTTTGATTGCATCACCAAAGCTTTTGGGAACAAATGTTCAAATTTTGATGCTATTCCAATTATGAGTCAGCACATCGGGTATGCAATTATCAATCAAACTCATTTTGATTTTGCAACTGCTTTAATTGGTTTTATTGGGGATAGGATGACAGAGAAACGAGATGTTGTTTATTTTGCTAGATTCTGTCAACTTATTTACACTTATTGTACTGATGAACCTCATTTAGTCAGCACTCAAACCCCACCTTTTAAGGTTGCAAAACGATACTTTAATGACCTGGTAAATGCTGATACTAAGAAAAAAGTGGTTAGACCATTAAAGATTCCTAAGTCTGTAAAACAGATCCTGGTAAATGTTGATCCTGATACTTATAGATCTGTTTACTCTGATGTCCAACCAACTCCAAACACCCAAAATCCATCAACCTCAGTACCTACCTCTCATTCTACTCAACCTACCCTCAGAACATATCTCAAATCCTATCTCTCAACTTCACAGACTGCCCGACCTTCATCTTTAGCACCTACTGTGAAATCTTCATCTTTCAAGCCAAAGAGGACAAAGAATGTTCCTCAAACATCTCAAAAGAGAAGGAGTATTGCATTGAGCGATGAATCTGATTCTGAGGAACCGGTTCCTGCTAGAGAACCTGTTGTATATGAAGCTGAGAAAGAGATATCTTAGAAGGATTCTGAAATTGGGGGTTCTAGGCTTCTCAAGAGGCTTAGACGAATGACAGTTCCTGAAACTCCCAAGGAATCCAAATCAACAAGGAAGTACAAGAAACAGAGGCCACAAAGGCCAGTTTCAGATGATGAAGAGGAAGCAGCTAAGGAAGGGGATCAGGAATCTCTGATCTCACAAGACAAGGAATTTGCTCCAGTCACTTCTTCTCCATCAACTCCATCTCAGGAAGCTGTATCTGACAAGGCTAACTCACCATCTGTGTCTCTTGTTGATCCAGGCACAAGTGCTGATATTGATATTCAACACTTGGTTGTGTCTGAAGTATTTCTCTTAGAAGCTCCAACAACAAATAATCCTTCCACAACACCTGTTACTGATGTTGTTCAAACTCCAGAGTTATCAACAACACCTTCTCTGCATCAAGATGCTGATGATCAGACTTTAGGTGAGCATCAGGATATGGCTGTTGATCAGAACTTAGTATCAGATCAGCAATTAGAGGATGTTGAAGCCTCCATTGCTACTCACACTGTTGTCTTATCAGAAGATACTGATTCTTTAAGTTCTGATGCTGCAAATGCTGGAGATACTGGTGAAGCTACTCCAACTATATATGCTGATGAAGCAGGTCCTTCCGGACATACTCCTCAACAGACTCTTCCTAAGTCTGAACTGGTAAAGAAGTTTGTTACCGGGGATGCACCAGTACCTTGGAGTGAAACTCCTGCAGGTCAGGAGTGGACTAAGGAATGGAACTCAGTTTCATGTGTTCCAACTGCAATACATCTTGCTGAGCACTTGACTAAAGCTGATGAAATGTTAAATTCTGATGATTTAAAAACTCAGCTTAGAGTCACTGTATTGAGTACTAAACATCTACAAGGTCTTCATTCAACTACTCATGCAGAGCTACACAAGATTCAGGAGAACTTTATCAAACAAGAACAAGTTTGGAAAATTGATAAGAAAAAGTTCTTTCAACCTACCATTGACATGATTGCTTATATTGAGAAAACTGAAGAGAAACAACAAGCTCAGATTGATGAAATTCTGACAAATCAAGCTTCTCAGCAATCGCAACTTACTGAAATCCAATCCTCAGTGGAATTACTTATCTCTCTTTTACTACCTGCTGATGCTAAAAAGGGGGAGAAGGTAATTAAGTCCAAATGCAACACTAACAAGACACTGCAGGGAAAGGATGATGGAAATGATGATTGAGGATACTCTGGAATGGGTAGCGGTCATAGTCAAGGTAGAAGGTTTACATCAAGACAAGCTAGTCACAGGACAAGTTCTGATACTGGGAAAAGAATAAGTTCTGCTGCTGGTAAAAGGATAAGTTCTGATGAACTTCTAGATCTTGATGAGGAAATGTCAAGACAGTTATTTCTTCAAGAAAATCCAGGAATGGACTTGGAAAGTTTAAAGGAAGAAGAAGCTAGACTTAAATCAGAGAAAGCACATCTAAATCTGAAGCTTCTGATAAAAATTCACTTCCAAAACTCAAAGGTATTGTGATCAAAGAAAGGACACATACTGAAGCAACATTGGCTAGATCACAACCACAGATAGATCCAAGATCCAAGGGTAAAGAAAAGGTTGGTGAACCTATCAAGGTTTATGTACCTCCTGAGAAAGAAGAAATTACTGATGAAAAGGATGATCTTGCTCTGACTTCAAGAAAAGTTCTTAAAACAACCTCTGACATGGCTCAAGTTATTCAGAGTCAAGAAATTGTAAGTTCTGGTATTCAGAAGAAGCAAGTAACCTCTGACAGAGCTCAAGTTAACTTGATATCAGAAAATAGATCAAAGACACTCCTACCAGGATTCACTAAAGCAAAACAGACTCAATTTTTGAAGACTACTGCAAGTGGTTTTGAAGCAAGAGTAGTTACTGGAAAGGAAGCTAGAGATAAAACTGGATTGGGAAGTGCTGATGAATGAAGAGTACACAACACTACCAATGATCCAACTTCCTTGAGTGAACCAGGTATTGGAGCAACTCCTGAGAGATTGAATCAACTGAAATCTGTATAGATGGTTTACCATACCTACTTGAAAGAATACATCATGTTGTATTTCATGACAGATGGTAGGATTTATCATATAAGACAAAATTCCATTCCATTGAAGTATTTTGAAGAATTGGAGCATGTACTTTTCTTACTTCAAGTGGATGACAGAATAACAGAGACTGCTGCAAACTACTTAAAAGAACAGATTCAGAGACAGAAAAGGCTTTATTCTGTTAAGTCTGACAGCATATATGTTCCAAAGTACAGAGATCACAATGGTGATATTATTGATATGAAGCCTAATACTGCACAGATCAGAACATATCTTGGTATTAAGGGACTTGAATTCAATCTGGAGTCTGACAAAGCTTATGTCATAAGACTAGATCAGGAGTTGAGAAAAGCAAAGATCAATGATCTCAGAGCTGCAATCTTTCAAACTGGTGAAGATACTGCAGAGCTTAAAGATGTCAAAAGGAGAATGATTGATGAACTAAGATATGCTGAGAAATGTTTGTTGAAGAACTATCTCAGAACAACTCCTGACATCAGAGAGATCAGAAAATGATGAAGCCAAGTCAAAAATCTACAACTGCTTAAATACTGATATTTATACAGACTGAAGTTGTTATCAGAAGTTGAAATTGGTAAAGGTTTAAGGACTGTAAGTTGTAGTTATCTAGTCTAATTCTCATGCATTTGTACTTAATGTTTTTGACATCATCAAATATCTGTTAAACTTGTATATTATGTTAATTTACAAGTTGGGGGAGATTGTTAGATATATTTGATAATGTCATGGCTGATATGTTTTATGTTTAGCTTTCAGATCTTACTTGAACAGGATAAATCAGTACTTAACTGTTGATCAGTACTTATACTAGAAGTCAGGACTTAAGGATATCAGTACTTATGTTTTCAGGAGAGAATCATCAGAAGATAGATATCAGAACTTAAGTGCTGAAGGACAATCAGATAAGGACAGTAGCTGATTAAAGGAAAGAAGATCAAGATAAACATAAGAAGAGATATGCATGAAGAAGGAATTCCGTAAAGAATGGAATACTTGGAAGAAAAGATATCTGATTGATATATTTTAGGAAGGAGAATTATATTCCATATCAATTAGCGATTATCTTGTAACTGTGTAGTATATAAACACAGACATAGGGTTTACACTAAAAGTGTTATCATTATTAGAGAAGATTATTCATTGTAACTCTAGCAGCTCTCGTGATATTTGTTCATCACTGAGAGGTAACAGTTCCATACTGTAACAGAGTTTATTGTTTCAATAAAGTTTGTTTTCTGTTACTTAAGTTCTTAAAGTTCGATTTGAGTGTACTATACACTGTATTCACCCCCTCTACAGTGTGTGTTTGACCTAACAAAAGTTTTTAAAGCCTTTGTGTTCTTTACATTTGTGTCTTGAATATACATCTTTCTGCACCTGCTCAAAGCAATTCACACACATCTGTTCATCATACACTTAGCTTTTGAAACTGCTCAAAACTTGAAAAAGTTTTGAGATTTACATTCAACCCCCCCCCCCCCTTCTGTAAATCTCATTGTTAGTTCCTTGGGAATAATAATTGGTATCAGAGCAAGCTCTTGACATACAAAGAGTTTAAAGATCTATTCTACTAACATCATGAGTAAGAAGGATATTGGAGTGAAGATTCCAATCCTGGAAAGAGATAATCATCATCACTGGAAAGTGAAGATGCATCTACATCTTCTCTCTCAAGATGAAAGCTACATCAATTGCATTGAGAATGGTCCTCACATCCCTCATAAAGTGGCCACAGCTGCCACTGCCATGGTTGCTGTTGGACAGTCTATTCCCAAGCCAAAAGAAGAATGGACTGATGAAGATACTGAAGAGGTTCACAAGGACAATAAGGCCATGAACATTATGTTTAATGGCTTAGACAAAGATATGTTTGATAATGTCATTAACAGCCAAACTGTTAAGGAAATTTGGGATACTGTACTTATCTGTGAAGGTACTGAACAAGTTAGAGAAAATAAAATGCAGCTTCTCATTCAACAATATGAATATTTTCATTCTGAAGAAAGAGAATCATTGAATGATACCTTCAATGGATTTCAGAAACTGTTGAATGGATTGAAGCTGTATGGAAGAGTGTACCAAGTCAAGGATTCTAACTTAAAATTTCTGAGGTCTCTACCAAAGGAATGGAAGCCTATGACTGTTTCACTAAGGAATTCTCAAGATTATAAGGACTTCACACTTCAAAGATTATATGGAATTTTGAAGACCTATGAACTTGAGATGGAGCAAGATGAACTGTTGGAGAAGGGAAAGAGAAATGGTGGATCAGTTGCACTTGTAGCTGAAAATGAGAGAACTGAAGCCAGGAATGAAGAAAAGACAATGCCAAGTTTCAAAATTGGCACAAGCAAATCAGAATCAAGCAAGGGAAAGGAGCAAGCAGCTGAGGTTGAAGACAATTCCAGTCAAGATGACTCTGATGATGTTGATGAACATCTGGCTTTTTTGTCCAAAAGGTTTGCAAAGATGAAATTCAAGAAAAACATTAGAGCCACTATGCCAAATAAGAACACGGTGGACAAATCTAAGTTCAAGTGCTATAACTGTGGCACAAGTGGACACTTTGCAAGTAAGTGCAGAAAGCCAACTTCTGAAAAGAAGAAATTTGAGCAAGTGGATTACAAAACGAAATATTTCGAATTGTTCAAACAAAAGGAAAGGGCTTTTCTGAATCAGGAAAATGACTGGGCAGCTGATGGAGCCAATGAAGATGATGATATGGAGTATGTCAACTTAGCCCTGATGGCTAATTCAGATGAAAATGAAACTAGTTCATCAAGCAACCAGGTAATTACTAATGACCTCTCTCAGCTTTCTAAAAATGAATGCAATGAAGCTATAAATGATATGTCCAATGAATTATATCATTTACGTGTTTCCCTTAAATCACTGGCTAAAGAAACACAAGAATTAAAGAGAATAATTTGTTTTTAAGTGATAGGAATGATGTGTTAGAGGGTAAGGTAATTGAGCAGGTAATTGAGCTTGAAAAGATTTAAATCAAATGCTTATCTGTTGAGAGTGAACTAGAAGAGACTGTTAAGAAAGTAGAAGTTCTTTCTAGACAACTAGAACGTGAGCAAGAGGTAATTAAGGCCTGGAAAACATCTAGGGATGTTAGTGCTTAAATTGTCAAGGTTCAAGGAATTGAATCACTCTGTGAGAATGCCTGGAAGAAAAACAAAAAAGAAATAGAATTAATTGATGGACTATCAATGGATGTGGAATCAACGGATGATGAAATCATCCATTGAAGGAAGAAAATGAGCATCCGTTGAAGGCCTCATCAATTGAAACAGGCAAATGATTCTAAAAGGAATAATTTAAAAAATCTCAGTATAAAGTTTGGTTCAACTTCCAAGAACTTTGTCAAAGAAGAAGCTAGCACATCCAAAGATGCCAGTAAGGTGAATATAGGACACATGACTTTAGATCAGTTGAAAAATAGGCTTAAGTTGGTTGAGGATAAAAAGGAAACTAAAGAAAATCTAATAGAAATGGGAAGGTAGGATTAACAAACACCAACATTACACATCTGATAAGTATGCTCCTAGAAAAAGTTATGTGCATTGTAGTAGTGTTAATCATCTATCTGCTAACTGCAAATATGTTAAGAATGCTCCCATGCCTTTAACTCCTTCCATGCCTAACATGTCTATGTCCCCACTGCATGCTATGCCTGTTATGTCTCAACAGAATCCACATGCACATTTTTGCAAACATGCCATATGTTAATAATCCTTATTTTGCTGCATTTAGTATGACTCAAATGCCATACAACATGCCTATGTGGAATAATATGTTGCACAATCTATGCCTTATCAAATGTAAACAAATGTGCTAAATGATTCTGTGACTAACCCTACACTTCAACCAACTACATCTGAGATCAAGGTTGACTCAAAGTTACCTAAGTCAAAAGGTGCACGAAGTGTGAAGTCTAGGAAAAAGACTAACAAGGCTGGACCCAAGGAAACTTGGGTACCAAAATCAACTTAATTTGATTTGTTGTGTGCAGGGAAAAAGAAGGGAATCTATGGTACTTGGACAGTGGTTGTTCAAGGCACATGACAGAAGATTTCCACCCTGCTCACAGAGTTCAAGGAGAGAGCTGGCCCTAGCATAACCCTTTGGAGACGATACAAAGGATTCACTATGGGATATGGCTTGATTTTAAAGGAAAATGTCATCATTGATGAAGTTGCATTAGTTGATGGTCTCAAACATAATCTATGAGCATCAGTCAACTATGTGACAGAGGGAATACTGTTTCCTTCAATTCTGAAGCCTGTGTTGTCACCAGTACGAAGGACAACCAAAGTGGTTCTAACTGGATTTAGAAAAGGGAATGTGTACTTGGATGACTTCAACTCTACTGATGCAGAATCAATCACTTATCTTTTCAGCAAAGCAAGTCAAGATGAAAGTGGCTACGGCACAAGAAGTTGTCCCATTTGAATTTCAAGACAATGAATGATCTAGTCAAAAAGGACATAGTTAGAGGAATGCCTCTAGTAGAATTCTCAAGGGATGGACTGTATGATGCTTGTCAGAAAGGAAAGCAAAAGAGAGCATCATTCAGTAAGAAGCTTGAATCAGCAATTGATGAACCATTAAAACTGCTACACATGGATCTTTTTGGACCAATCAATGTATTGTCACTTTCAAGGAAAATATATTGCCTAGTGATTGTAGATGATTTCTCAAAGTTTTCATGGACCTATTTTCTTGGATCAAAGAATGAAGCTAATGAAATCATTATCAATCATATCAAGCAAGTCAACAACCCATCCAAATTTCAAGTAAGGAATATCAGAAGTGACAATGGAACTGAGTCGGGAATACTACCATGAGGTTGTTCTGTGAGAAAATGGGATCATGCATGAGTTCTCAGCTCCAATGGACTCCACAATAAAATGGTGTGGTGGAAAAGAAGAATAGATCACTAATTGAAGCTGCAAGAACAATGCTTGAAGAGTCAAAACTCCCAACATACTTTTGGGTGAGGCTGTTAACTGTGCATGTTACACTCAGAATATTTCTCTAATCAATCAGGCAAAAGGCATGACTCCCTATCAATTGTTCAAGAGAAGAAAACCAACCTTAAACTTCCTTCATGTATTTGGTTGCCAAATGCTACATTCTAAGGAACCAAACCTGATCACAAAGGAAAGTTTGATGCAAGGCAGATGAAGGGATATTTGTTGGTTATTCTGCTGGAAATCATATAGGGTCTACAATCTAGAACCAACATTGTATGGAATCTGTGCATGTTGTGTTTAATGATAAAAAGATGATGGACTAACAGATGAGGGACATCATGAAGGACTCAAATTTGGACCAACATTGAGATATATTGTGATGATAGGAAGATGAGAGTGATGGAGAAGACACTTCAAAAGGATTCAAATCTGCCTTTGGATAATGCACAAAATGTTGCATCAGTTGAAAGTCATAATTCAGCATCCGTGACAGAAAGTAATGCAGCATCCGTTGAAAGACAAAGCGTGTCATCCGTTAAAGTACATAATGAGCATCCGTTGATCATAGTTCATCAACGGATAATCAATTTACATCATCAGTTGATAGAACTCTTAATTCCTTACAAAGGACCAATAACACAGGGTGAGTTTCAAACCAATCAACACTCTATCTCACATCATGAAAATACTAAGGCAACCTCATCTAGAGCTAATCTACCACCTCAAGAAATTGACAAAGAATCATCCTTTTGAACTAATCATTGTGATGCAACATCTAAGGTGCAAACTAGAAGGGCTACTCAAGATGAATGTCTATACAGTAGTTTTCTATCACAGGAGGAACCTAAGAGAGTGGAAGAAGCTCTATTGGATCTAGATTGGATTTTAGCAATGTAAGAGGAGCTAAACCAATTTGAGAGGAACAAAGTATGGAAGCTGATACCTAAGCCAAAGAACAAAAGTTCTATTGACACAAAACGGGTATTCAGAAATAAGATGGATGAAATGGCATTGTCATAAGGAATAAAGCTAGATTGGTTGCCAAGGGCTACTCTCAACAAGAGGGAATAGATTTTGATGAGACATTTGCTCTTGTTGCAAGACTTGAAGCCATCAGAATTTTTCTAGCCTATGCAGCCATGCCAATTTCAAAGTCTATCAAATGGATGTCAGAGTGCATTTTGAAGGAGAATTGGAGGAAGAAGTTATGTGAGCACCTCCAGGGTTTTAAAGATCCAAATTTTCCAGACCATGTTATTATCTGTTGAAGACACTCTATGGACTACAGCAAGACCTAGAGCCTGGTATGAGATTTTGTCAAAATTTCTCCTAGATATTACTTCACAAGAGGTTGTTGACAAAAACTCTTTTCTTTAGAAATGTTAAGGCTCTATAATACTTGTTCAAATTTATGTAG
>NW_027417067.1:0-33634 GCF_009905375.1 Apium graveolens
CATAAGCCCTCGAAGAATATTCAAATATATATTCAATAAATAATATAAAAAGAGTCATAAGCCCTCGAATGAATATTCAAATAATATTCAGATAAATAATAAAGGAGTCATAAGCCCTCGAATGAATATTCAAATAATATTCTAATAAATAAAAGAGTCATAAGCCCTCGAATGAATATTCAAATAATATTCATAAATAAATAAAAGGAGTCATAAGCCTCGAATGAATATTCAAATAATATTCATATAAAATAAAAGGAGTCATAAGTCCTCGAATGAATATTCAAAATAATATTCATTAATAAAATAAAGGAGTCATAAGTCCTCGAATGAATATTCAAAATAATATTCATTTAATATAAGGAGTCATACCGCCTTCGAATAATAATTCGAAATAATATTCATAATAAAATAAAGTTAAAGTTATCGATAAACCTTATTCGATTATAGTTTTGAAAACTATGACCATATAATATAGTATAATATATTATATATCCATATATACAAAATCTAACTCGGGATCCTCGACTCCCCGGTTTTAGAAATGTTTTCACCTTTGGGTCCCTGTACTAAGGGTATATACAAATTACCGCTATCCTCTAGCATAGGTATTATCAACTGAATCAACAGATATATAAATGGGAAAGAATGCGAAACAGGCATGCATATATATATATACCATAGCAGCATGCTTCAATATATTGGCATCATTTGCTAATTAACCAACATGCATCTATCGCAAGATAATGCAAATACATATATTCATCACAACAACAGTTATAACCGGGTAGAAACTTGCCTGAGCGACTTGGGGTGATAAAAGGCTCGGGACGAGTCTGGTAACCTATAAACAACAAGTAAGTTGGAATTAACCAAAATCACTTGTAATCTATACTTTAACTAACTTAGACTCTAACGCTTGTTTTGCGCTCACTGATTCGCTTAAGTCACTCGGGTACCCTCGGCTCCACCATTTTTAATAATTTAACCTTTACGAGTTTTAAAGCGATTCCTTCGCGAGTGTCTTACCAACTGCCTAACACACTTACCATAAATGTTTCATACATTAATTACCCTTTTGGTCTTTAATCTATGTTTCAAAGTAAGGCGAGGGAAAAGTTTCGTTCGCGAAACGCCGTTACTTGAAACGGTCGTTTCTCCTAAACCGTGCATCGGAATCGAACGAACTACATATCAAAACGAAGCTCGTAACATGAGATATCTAAACATGGCAGTGGTAATATTCTAGCAGGGGGTTCTCGGGTCCTAATGCTATGCACAAAAACAGTCCAAAGAAAATCGGACGTTACGACGGCTTATGTTACGCGATTTCCAATATTTTAAACCATTCAAAACCCCTCCCAATTCAACCTCAAATCCAACATACAACCACATCCATCCTTATCACATCATAACAACCCCAACCAATTCAATTTAATCATTTATACTTATGCCTAAGCTTAATTTAACCATACTTAAGTTCTTTTCATCAAAACCTCAACATTTACCATTCCATTTCACTACCATTTCAAATCCCAAACTCTAATCACAACAACAAGCTACAATATCATCCTACTAATCAAAATCATCTTATAATATATAGGAATCTAGGGTTTGGAGATGGTATACCTTCCTTGAAGTGGTGGGAGGAGCTAGGAAGCCTTAAGAAGCTTTGAGAAGTCTTAGGAAGCTTGGATCTTCAAGAAAAACAAGAAAAACTTCAAGTTAAAAACTTGAAAACACTATTCATAGTCTTCTTCTTTGATTAAATGAAGAAGATTGAGAAGGAATTAATGGCTTAAACTCATGATATAGCCCTAACTAAGCATGAAGATGGTTAGGGAATTATCTTACCAATTTAGGAAGCTTGGATCTTTGATTTTGAATTTTTCTTGCCTTTTGAATAGTGAAAAGCCGTGAGCAATGAAGAACTAATGCCTTGGTTCTTTTGATTTTTGATGAAGAATGAATTTACTTGGCTTGGTTGCTTGGTTTTGTATTTGATTTAGTCAATTACCTTTTTGCCCTTGAATTTGTGTGGTTACAAAGCCACCACACCTCCTTCCTTCCCATGTCATGCTTATGTCATCCTCATGATGTCATCCTCCCTTCCTTGTCCTCTTTCTATTGGTTGGATGACATCATTCCCACTAATCCTTTTGATTAACTTCCTAATCGTTTGCCTAATGACCGCTGATCTGTTATACGGTTCGCTTAACTTTCGTTCTCGTTTATCGTTTGAAGGATCATACCCGGGATCTTATTACTTAGGTTCCCTTAACCTTTCTCAATACATTATATTCCTTTTTATGATCCTCTATTATAATCCTTTAATTTAAATCCTTTTTATCCTGTTACCTTATACTCAATTCTCTCCGTATCTTGTGGATTTCCGGGAAAAACCAAAGTGTTCGGAATTGGATTCTGACGATCTTTACATACACTTATATACTACATAGAGTACTAATAATATCCCAGAATATCCATAACAGAACCCCTACATAGTGTGGCGTGAAAAGTTTCTTCATTCAGCTAAAACACTATTCACAAGGGTTACAAAAAGTTGAAATTTTTTGGGTTATTACAGTCTCCCCTCCTTAAAAGGATTCCGTCCCGGAATCAAACAGAAAACAAATGGGGGTACTTTTCTAGCATTGTGCTCTCTAGTTCCCAAGTTAATTCTTCCACATTATAATTCTGCCATAGTACTCTGACTAGCTTGATCACTTTGTTCCGAAGCACCTGCTCCTTCTTATCCATAATCCTTACTGGCTTCTCCACGTAAGTTAGATCTGGCTGCATATCCACCTGCTCGTACTCCACTATGTGCCTGGCATCCCGATGATACCTCCTTAGCATTGACACATGGAACACATTATGAACTTGTTGCAAATTAGGGGGTAGGGCTAGCTCGTAAGCTAACTTTCCAATCCGTCTTAATATCTCAAAAGGTCCAATGTATCTTGGGCTTAGTTTTCCTTCTTTCCGAACCTCATTAATCCCTTCCAAGGGGATACTTTCAACAGTACTAAGTCCCCTGCTTCATATTCCTTGTCCTTTCGGGCTAGGTCTGCATATTTCTTCTGTCTGTCTTGGGCTGCTACAAGTCGCCCTCTGATAAGATCCACTATATCTTTGGTCCTTTGGACCAATTCGGGTCCGAGCATCTTCCGCTCTCCTACTTCATCCCAGTATAAGGGGGATCGACACCTTCTTCCGTACAGGGCCTCATAAGGCGGCATTCCGATGCTAGCATGAAAGCTATTGTTATAAGAAAACTCGATCAACGGCAAGTGATCATCCCAACTTCCTTTAAGGTCTATTGCACAGACTCTCAACATATCCTCTAGTGTCTGGATGGTCCTTTCACTCTGTCCATCCGTCTGGGGATGGTACGCGGTACTCATATTTAACTTGGTCCCCGCACATTCCTGAAAGCTCCTCCAAAATCTGGAGTTGAACCTGGGGTCTCGGCCTGAGACAATGGACGCTGGGACTCCATGTCGCGTCACTATTTCCTTAAGGTAAATGTCCACCAGTCTATCGACTGTGTATCTCTCATTAATAGGAATGAAATGAGCTGACTTTGTCAGTCGGTCTATAATTACCCAAATGGCGTCGTGATTGGCTTTCGTCCTTGGCAAGCCTACAACAAAATCCATCGCTATCTGTTCCCATTTCCATTCGGGAATCTCCAGGGGTCGTAAGAGTCCACTGGGTTTTTGGTGCTCTGCCTTTACCCTTTGGCAAGTCAAACATTTGTTTACCCATTCTGCTACGTCCCTCTTCATGTTGGGCCACCAGTAATATTCCTTCAAATCCCTATACATCTTGGTACTCCCCGGGTGAATGGAATACCTTGAACTATGGCTTTCATCCAAAATCTCATCTTTAAGCTCTTGAACATTTGGAACCCAAATCCGGTAGGAGTACCTCATTATCCCTTTATCATCTTTCTCAGTATGGATCTCCTCTCCAGTCATTGACTCTCTGCCTTCATTCATTATTTTCTCTTGGCACAATCTGATCTTTTCCAATAACTCTGGCTGCATTGAGATCTCAAAAAGCTTTTCAGTTCCGGTTCCGGTTACCTTTACTTCTATTTCCATTTTCTCAAAATCCCTTATCAATTCTTCCGAAGTCGTTATCATTCTGAGTCTTTCCTTTCTCCTAAGGGCATCAGCCACCACATTGGCTTTCCCTGGATGATAGAGAATCTCACAATCATAGTCCTTGATTAGTTCTAACCATCTCCTCTGGCGCATGTTGAGCTCTTTCTGCGTAAATATGTACTTGAGGCTTTTATGGTCTGTGAAAATCTCGCACTTCTCTCCATACAAGTAGTGCCTCCAAATTTTTAAGGCGAATACTATTGCCGCGAGCTCAAGGTCATGAGTAGGATATCTAATCTCGTATTCCTTCAGTTGTCTCGACGCATACGCAATCACTTTACCGTGCTGCATAAGCACACATCCTAATCCTTTGTGCGACGCGTCACTATATATCACAAAATCCCCTTTTCCGTCCGGCAATGCCAACACCGGAGCCGTTATCAACCTTTTCTTTAATTCTTGAAAACTGTTCTCACATTTCTGCGTCCATTCAAACTTCTCTGTCTTACGAGTAAGTCGTGTCAAAGGGGCTGCGATCTTCGCAAAATCCTGTACAAATCTACGATAGTAGCCGGCCAATCCTATGAAACTCCTTACCTCTGTGGGTGTGGTTGGCCTTTCCCAATTTGAGACCGCCTCTATCTTGGAGGGGTCGACCAATACTCCTTCTTTATTTATCACATGTCCTAAAAACTGTACTTCATTCCGCCAGAATTCACACTTCGAGAATTTGGCATACAACTGCTCCTCTCTGAGTATCCCTAGAGCTATCCTCAAATGCTCTGCATTTTCTGTCTCAGTCCTTGAGTAGATCAAAATATCATCAGTAAAAACTATCACACATTTGTCCAAGTACTTCTTAAATACTCTATTCATTAAATCCATGAAAGCCGCTGGGGCGTTGGTTAATCCAAAGGACATTACCAAGAACTCATAATGCCCATACCTGGTACGGAACACTGTCTTGGAAATATCTTCGGGTTTAATCTTTAGTTGGTGATATCCAGTTCTCAGGTCGATCTTGGAAAAATAAACAGCATCCTTTAGCTGGTCGAACAGATCGTCTATTCTAGGTAATGGGTACCTGTTCTTTATGGTTAGCTTGTTCAACTCTCGATAGTCTATGCACAGCCTCATGCTCCCATCTTTCTTCTTAACAAATAAAACTGGTGCTCCCCATGGAGACACACTGGGTCTTATCATACCCTTATCTAAGAGTTCCTGCAATTGGATAGCTAATTCCTTCATTTCTAACGGGGCTAACCGGTAAGGTGCTTTTGAAACTGGCGCCGTCCCTGGGGCCAACTCAATAGCAAATTCAATCACTCTATCGGGTGGTAATCCCAGAAGGTCTTGTGGGAATACATCTTCAAATTCGTTGACTACTGGAATATCTTATAAGTTGGGCACCTCCTTCTGCGTGTCCACCACATAGGCTAGGTAAGCCTCACTTCCTTTTTGTAGCATCCTTTTGGCCTGGGCCATAGTCAAAAATTTCTGCGTCTGCCTCTTTCCTCTAAATATAACTTCTTTCTTCCCTGGGACATTTAACTTAACTTTCTTCCCTTTACAGTCTATCTGAGCATCGTTGCTAGATAGCCAGTCCATTCCCAAAATTACATCAAACTCCCCTAATTTAAAAGGAATCAGATCAACACTAAAGGATTGCTCCCTTATGCCTATCTCACAGGCGGGGTGAATCTGGTTAACAGGAATAATTTCCTGATTGGCTATTTCTACTTGCAAGGGTTCTATCAAGGGTTCAGCCTTAAGTCTTAACTTACGCGCAAGGTCCTTTGATATAAAAGATTTAGTTGCTCCCGAATCAAATAAAACATTTGCATTGACTGAATTTAGAGAAAGGGTACCTGCTATCACATCTGTATCTTTCATAGCATCCTGGACTGTCATGTTGAAAGTCCTCGCAGTAGGTGGCTTATTAGAAGCAGCCCTGCTTGCTCCCGAAGCTGCTGGTTTGTTCATTGGGCATTCCCTCTTCCAATGACCCGGGCGTCCACACTGATGACAAGTGGTGGTTGGAATGACGGCAGGGATTGATGAGGGGCACTTAGTTGAATAGTGGCCTTCCCGACCGCACTTAAAGCAGGTTACTGGCTTTCCTTTACACTCCCCAGTGTGATTCCTTCCACATATGTTACAGGCTGGCAATGGGGGTCGAGACTGGTTGGAATAGGACATTCTTGACTTCTGGCCGCCCTGGCTCACACTCACACTCATTGGCCGCTTAAACCCAGTGTTCCTTCCTGGTAGGGACACTGCTCCTCGATTAAATCTAGTTGGGAAGCTCCTTCCTGCGGAACCTCCACCCGTGCTCATACTTTTCCTCTTTATTCCTTTCTTCTCTCTTTCCTTCTGCATCTGTTCACTTCCGACTTCTACAATCGTTGCCTTTTGCACCAGAGTGGCATAGTCCGTAAGCTCAAGGATTGCCACCCTATTCTGAATCCACGGTTTCAGTCCCTGCTGAAACCTCCTAGCTTTCTTTTCCTCGGTGCTCACAAACTCCGGCATAAACCTTGATAACTCAGTAAATTTCGCCTCGTACTCTGCTACAGACAAGTTATTCTGCTTTAGCTCCAAGAACTTGAGCTCCATCTGGTTTTCCATAAACCTCGGGAAATACTTTTCCAGAAACAACTGACTAAATCTCTCCCAGGTTATAATAGCATCTGCCTCCATGTTTTTCTTGGCCTCCCACCAGTAGTTAGCTTCTCCTTTCAGAAGGTAGGTAGCAAATACAGTCTTCTGTGCCTCATCGGTACTCAAAATCTCAAAAGATTTCTCCATTTCCTTTAACCATGCCCTTGCCTCAACTGGGTCGGCTGATCCGTGGAACTCAGGGGGCTTAAGGGACTTAAAAGCCCTGAAAGAGTTTGCCACAGTATTGTTATTTCCCTGAGGGGGTGGGTTGGGTTGACGTTCCAAATTCTGCCTTAGGAGTTGCATGAACTGGCTCATGGGATCCATGCCTGGGTTTGGTACTGGTTGCTCAACCTCGGTTTCTCCTTCTTCAGCCTCTATCTCAAATCCCTCAACATCATATGTTTCCTCCTCCTCTTCATACAGGGAGTCATCCTGTTCCACATAATCCTCATCTTCCTCTTCACTGTGTTCTTGGTTTCTATTGTCCTGATTATGGCTTCCCTGGTCCTCAGATCCAGGGTTCGCCCTAGTTCCAATCTTTCTTGGCGGCATGATTTTGATAATAATAAAAACAATTATTGGGAAAATTCAACGTTAGGTCACAATCATAAACAACATTGTGCCTTGCACAGCTCTTATAATGGGGAGAACGTATATCGCAATTCTATTATTTTAAGAAAGTTCTAATACGAAGTGCAGTAATAATAATGATAAAAACAGTGATCCCGTCACTATGGAACTGAACCGAAAGGAAACAAATATATACATAATGCGAGAAATATATAGTTTGATCTGGTCAAAAGTACAACAGTGCTACAGTCATCTGTCCCAAAAGTGATACACAAGAGTCTATCTGTCTAGTCAGAAAAAGGGATGCTATATACAAGTCAACTATCCCGGAAAATTGGCTCTTACTAAGGCCTCGGCTAACTAGACAACTAGACTATTTCGTCATCAATCCTGAATCACACACCGGAGCGGGTCAGCTCCCAAACCCTTTCCATCGCACGACGGAAGATATAGTCGGCCTGCCGCCTGGAGATCCTACCATGCCTGTCCCCCTGGAGAGATCTGAGTCTCGCTCGGGACGTGAGCTCTATCCCCGTAAGCTCCCTCCTCAAGGATCGGGGTATAGAAGCCCTAGTCTCATAAGCTCGGGTACGCCTACCCGCCCTCTCTGCATCCAACTCCCTCCTGGCCTCATCTAGTCGGCCCTCGGCAACAGCCACTCGGGTCCTCAGAACATCCTGGACATATCCATGTGCTAACGAAGACTGCCTGTGGGCAGGGTCAAGAGGTGGTGAATCCGGAGCCGCTGAGGGTGCCTCCTCGGTCTGCCTAGGCTCGGAAGTATGGGTCTCTGAGCTGTCATCATCAGGAATCCAAGATAGTGGTGGAGGGGTAGGGGCTCTGACCACCGGAAGTGTGGGTAATGGGGTACCAGCATACACTACCATAGGTCCAACACGCTCCTCAGCTACTGGGACCTCATCCGGGTCCTCCTCATCTGGAATAGCAATAACCTCTGTCTCTGACTCCTCTGAGGGGTCCCCCTCATCTGAAATAGCAATGACCTCCGTCTCTGACTCCTCTGAGGGGTCTTCCTCATCCTCCTCCATCTCAGGCTCCTCCTGATCCTCAACATCTAGCAATGCCTCATCATGCTCACGCTCGAACATCTCAGGGTCCTCTATCTGAGGCGCCTACACATTAAACGAGCTAAGTTACTATCATGATACTTATAAGGGTTCCCGTAAGGGTTTTAACTGTCAGCACTACTTTAAGTAATCCGACCATGAACTTGGAAAGAGTTCTTATTATCTTTGTGAGTTTGTTATTATATCGACGCATCATCTCTGAGGTTTATAACGCTTAGCTCTGATACCATTTCTGTAACACCCCCAGATCCGGGGTCGGGGATCCGGGTTGTCACGGTCTTTCTTTCCACAATATCACTTCACTTAATTAATAATAATAACCTTATGCTGTGACCCCACACTAACACACACCACAACCCGTTATAGTCTCAGAGATGAAATTGAAATAAGTACAAGTCTTTGAGTCCACAATTTAAAAGTTATTACAATCCAAAACGATTACTTGATAAATTTACAGTTAATTGCCATTATCTGCCACAAGTTATAATTATACATAATTGATTCTCAAAAGTAGATGGTCTGATCTACAATAGATCTACCTCTGCAGCTATAGCAGCTACAACATCATCGGGAAGACGCGGGACGCTTCCCACGCGCTTGCGCTGGGTCTGCTGGAGTCTGGCCATCTTTCCTAACTGTTGTTGTGTGATGAAAAAATAAAGCAAGAGTGAGCCTTACAGCTCGCAAGATAATATATAGTGATAACAATAATATAAGTATCTAAATGGATACTTACTAAAATCTTTTATCAAGTGTAAGATAATTACTTACTAGATATAAGTAAAAACAAGGAATGAAGTTACCAAATACTTCACTACACTTATATCATCTATAAAGCTACTTGAACTACCACTGTTCGAAGTATAAAGAGTTTTCAACAGTTCATCACATAGATGAGACTACAAAATAAGATTTGAATAGATTAAATCTTTGAAATATTATTAAAGGAAATGAAGTCATGATATACTTCATTAAGTTCTGATATATATATATATATATATATCCACATATACATCTTCTTTATACAATTTCCTGAAAACCTCTGTCATGTAAAGTATGAACAGAGTTGCAATATTCAATAAATTTGGAAAGGAAAAGAATTTTGGCATAAACCAGATATCTTGCTGATCAGGCAAAGATACCCATAAGTAACCTTTTCTACTAGTAGATGGACGAATTCCCCACTGGTCATCACCCTGGTCGTAATAGGACCTTATGCTGGACTGCCACTCAGCCACTTATGCATTTGATGGACTCCCACTGAGCCACTTACACTATCATGGACGCCCACTGAGCCCATGTTGCTTATGCCGACTCAATAGATGGACTTACTTCCCGAACATTGGGTAAGTAATCAATTCATTTACCAAAACTGCAACCTTGTTGCGAATATAAAATACACCATAGAGCCGGATCCCTCAGGTTTTGAGCGAGTATTTAAATCCCCTTAAAAAGGAAGATCTTAAATATAAAAATGAGTTTTGGGATCCGCTCTAACTTTTAAAAATCATTTTGAAGACTCGAAAACACTTTATAGAGCGTTGGGAGTAAAGCTGATTTAATGAAGTAAATCAGTCCCCAGAATATTTAAAAAAAATGACTGAATATTATTATTTAAATAATATTCCCATAAAGAATAATCTTTATAAAAATAATTGAAGTAGAAGTATTAAAACTTATACTTGAAACGAGTATTAAATAACCAAAGATATACTTATATGAAAATACTATCTTTATTTGAATAATCGAAAATAAGTTTGATTATTGACACCTTATTCTTTAATAAAATAAAGAATATACCTCAGCAAATAATCGGAGTCATAGATCCTCAAATGAATATTCAAATAATATTCATTAAATAATATAAACTGAGTCATAAGCCCTCGAATGAATAATCAAATAATATTCAATAAATAATATAAAAGAGTCATAAGCCCTCGAATGAATATTCAAAATAATATTCAATAAATAATATAAAAGAGTCATAAGCCCTCGAATGAATATTCAAATAATATTCAGATAAATAAATAAAAGGAGTCATAAGCCCTCGAATGAATATTCAAATAATATTCAGATAAATAAATAAAAGGAGTCATAAGTCCCCGAATGAATATTCAAAATAATATTCATTAATAAAATAAAAGGAGTCATAAATCCTCGAATGAATATTCAAAATAATATTCATTAATAAAATAAAAGGAGTCATAAGTCCTCGAATAAATATTCAAAATAATATTCATTTAATATAAAGGAGTCATACGCCTTCGAATAATATTCGAAATAATATTCAATAATAAAATAAAGTTAAAGTTATCGAATAAACCTTATTCGATTAATAGTTTTGAAAACTATGACCATATATATATATAAGTATATATATATATATCCATATATACAAAATCTACTCGGGATCCTCGACTCCCGGTTTTAGAAAATGTTTTCACCTTTGGGTCCCTGTACTAAGGGTATATGCAAATTACCGCTATCCTCTAGCATAGGTATTATCAACTGAATCAACAGATATATAAATGGAAAGAATGCGAAACAGGCATGCATATATATATACCATAGCAGCATGCTTCAATATATTGCATCATTTGCTAATTAACCAACATGCATCTATCGCAAGATAATGCAAATACATATATTCATCACAACAACAGTTATAACGGGTAGAAAACTTGCCTGAGCGACTTGGGGTGATAAAAGGCTCGGGATGAGTCTGGTAACCTATAAACAACAAGTAAGTTGGAATTAAACCAAAATCACTTGTAAATCTATACTTTAACTAACTTAGACTCTAACGCTTGTTTTGCGCTCACTGATTCGCTTAAGTCACTCGGGTACCCTCGGCTCCACCATTTTTAATAATTTAACCTTTACGAGTTTTAAAGCGATTCCTTCGCGAGTGTCTTACCAACTGCCTAACACACTTACCATAAATGTTTCATACATTAATTAACCCTTTTTGGTCTTTAACCTATGTTTCAAAGTAAGGCGAGGGAAAAAGTTTCGTTCGCGAAACGCCGTTACTTGAAACGGTCGTTTCTCCTAAACCGTGCATCGGAATCGAACGAACTACATATCAAAACGAAGCTCGTAACATGAGCTATCTAAACATGGCAGTGGTCATATTCTAGCAGGGGGTTCTCGGGTCCTAATGCTATGCACAAAAACAGTCCAAAGAAAATCGGACGTTACGACGGCTATGTTTACGCGATTTCCAATATTTTAAACCATTCAAAACCCTCCCAATTCAACCTCAAATCCAACATACAACCAACATCCATCCTTATCACATCATAACAACCCCAACCAATTCAATTTAATCATTTATACTTATGCCTAAGCTTAATTTAACCATACTTAAGTTCTTTTCATCAAAACCTCAACATTTACCATTCCATTTCACTACCATTTCAAATCCCAAACTCTAATCACAACAACAAGCTACAATATCATCCTACTAATCAAAATCATCTTATAATATATAGGAATCTAGGGTTTGGAGATGGTATACCTTCCTTGAAGTGGTGGGAGGAGCTAGGAAGCCTTAAGAAGCTTTGAGAAGTCTTAGGAAAGCTTGGATCTTCAAGAAAAACAAGAAAAACTTCAAGTTAAAAACTTGAAAACACTATTCATAGTCTTCTTCTTTGATTAAATGAAGAAGATTGAGAAGGAATTAATGGCTTAAACTCATGATATAGCCCTAACTAAGCATGAAGATGGTTAGGGAATTATCTTACCAATTTAGGAAGCTTGGATCTTTGATTTTGAATTTTTCTTGCCTTTTGAATAGTGAAAAGCCGTGAGCAATGAAGAACTAATGCCTTGGTTCTTTTTGATTTTTGATGAAGAATGAATTTACTTGGCTTGGTTGCTTGGTTTTTGTATTTGATTTAGTCAATTACCTTTTTGCCCTTGAATTTGTGTGGTTACAAAGCCACCACACCTCCTTCCTTCCCATGTCATGCTTATGTCATCCTCATGATGTCATCCTCCCTTCCTTGTCCTCTTTCTATTGGTTGGATGACATCATTCCCACTAATCCTTTTGATTAACTTCCTAATCGTTTGCCTAATGACCGCTGATCTGTTATACGGTTCGCTTAACTTTCGTTCTCGTTTATCGTTTGAAGGATCATACCCGGGATCTTATTACTTAGGTTCCCTTAACCTTTCTCAATACATTATATTCCTTTTTATGATCCTCTATTATAATCCTTTAATTTAAATCCTTTTTATCCTGTTACCTTATACTCAATTCTCTCCGTATCTTGTGGATTTTCGGGAAAAACCAAAGTGTTCGGAATTGGATTCTGACGATCTTTACATACACTTATATACTACATAGAGTACTAATAATATCCCAGAATATCCATAACAGAACCCCTACATAGTGTGGCGTGAAAAGTTTCTTCATTCAGCTAAAACACTATTCACAAGGGTTACAAAAAGTTGAAAATTTTGGGGTTATTACATCTTAAGTATAAAATGAGTTTTGGGATCCGCCCTAACTTTTAAAATAATTTTGAAGACTCGAAAATATTTTTAAGAATGTTTGGAGTAATGCTGATTTAATAAAATAAATCAGTCCCAATATATTAGAAAAAATATTCCCATAAAGAATAATCTTTATAAAAATAATTGAAGTAGAAGTTTTAAAACTCATACTTGAAATGAATAATAAATAACCCAAGATATACTTATACGAAATTACGATCTTTATTTGAATAATCGAAAATAAGTTTGATTATCGAAACATTATTCATTAATAAAATAAAGAATATTATTTAGTAAATAACCGGAGTCATAAGTTCTCGAATGAATATTCAAAATAGTATTCATTAAATAGAATAAACGGAGTCATAAGCCCTCGAATGAATATTCAAGATAATATTCCTTAAATAAAATAAACCGAGTCATAAGTCCTTGAATGAATATTCAAAGTAATATTCATTAATAAAAATAAAGTTATAGAATAAACCTTATTCGATTAATAGTTTTGAAAACTACAGCTATATATATATAAATATATATAATATACTCGGGAACATCGACTCCCGGTTTTAGAAAATGTTCACCTTTGGGTCCCCTATACTAAGGGTATACGCAACTACTGCTTTTCTCTAGCATAGGTATTATGCAACTTATAAGCATGAATCAACAATTAGATATCAATATTATGAAACAGGCATGCATATAAACCATATCAGCATGCTCCAATATATCACAAGATTTTGCTAATAACAATCATGCATCTTTCACAAGATAATGCATATACATATATACATCACAACAACAGTATAGCGGGTAGAAAACTTGCCTGAGCGACTGGGAGTGATAAAAGACTTGGGACGAGTCTGGTAACCTATAAACAACATATAAGTTGGAATTAACCCAAAGTCGCTTAAGAATCTATATTTTAACCAATTAGACCCTAACGTTCGCTTTTGCGCTTAACGATTCACTTAGGTCGCTCGAGTACCCTCGGCTCCATCATTTTTAATAATTTAACCATTAAGAGTTTTAAGGCGATTATTTTGTGAGTACCCTACCAACTGCCTAATACACTTTACATAATTGTTTCATAATCCAATTAGTCATTTAAGGGCCTTAACCAAGGTTTCAAAGTAAGGCGAGGGGTAATGGTTCGGTCGCGAAACGCCGTTACTTAAAACCGTCGTTTCTCCTAAACCGTACATCGGATTCAAGCGAACCACATATCAAAACGAAGCTCGTAACATGAACTATCTAATCATGGCAATGGTAAAAACCTAACAGTGAGTTCACGGGTCCTGATGTTAAGAACAAAAGCAGTCTAAAGTAAATCGGGCATTACGACGGCTATGTTTACGCGATTACCAAATTTAAACCATTCCAATCAATTCACAATTCAACCCACAATCACCACTACAACCAAACTTCATCCATTCTATATTACAACAGCCCTAACAACTCAATATTTCCAATTTATACTACTTCTCAATCATGAACTAAGAGCTTACTTAAGTTTATTAACTAATAATCAAGATATACTACTCCAAAAACATTACAAAACCAACCAATCTCTAAATATTCAATAACCATGCTTCTCATGAACTATACTACTCATAACAAGCTTCTTAACATTCAATAATTATACTAGGTTAAGAGATTATACCTTCCTTGTGAGTAGGAGTAACTAATGAGCTTGAAACAACCTTGGAAAATCCTTACTAAAGCTTTATCTAAACAAAAACACAAGATCAAAATTTCAAGTTCTTGAAAAACACTATTCACTCTCTTCTTCCATGAATTATAGGAAGAGATTGTGAAGGAATTTGAAGCTTAGACTTATAGGATATCTATATCTATGTACAAGGAACCTTAGATAATTACCTCACTAATTAACAAAGCTTGGAACTTGAATTTGAGTTTTTTTTCCTTTGAAATGGAGATGAAGCCGAGAGCTTCTTCTTGAAAAGGTGAAGTCAAAATGTGTTTTTGTGATTTGTGATTTGTTTTTTTGGTTGTTTTGTTTAATTACCTTTTAACCATGGTAAAATTTGTGTGGCTTGAAATCAACCAACAATACCTTCTCCTTTTTGTCATGCTTATGTCATTCTCCTATGTCATCTTCCCACACTTGTCCTCTTCTTGTTGGTGTGGTGACATCATCACCACTAACCTCTTTGATTAGCTCCTAATTACTTGGCTAATGACCGCTGATCTGTTATACGGTTCGCTTAACTTTTGTTCTCGTTTATCGTTTGAGGGATCATACCCGGGATCTTATTACTTGGGTTTCCTTAACCTTTCTCAATACATTATATTCCTTTTATGATCCTCTCTTATACTCCTTGAATTTAAATCCTTTTTATCCTGTTACCTTATACTCAGTTCTTTCTGTATCTGGTGGATTTTCGGAAAAAATCAAAGTGTTCGAATTTGGATTCTGACGATCTTTACATACACTTATATACCATATAGAGTACTAATAAGATCTCAGAATAACAATAATAGAACCTCTACAAAGTGTGGCATAAAAAGTTTTCTTATTCAGCATAATCATCAAAACACTATTCACAAGGGTTACAAAAAGTTAAAAATTTTGGGGTTATTACAGTTTCCCCTCCTTAAAAGGATTCCGTCCCGGAATCAGATAGAAAACAATTGGGGGTACTTTTCTAGCATTGCGCTCTCTAGTTCCCAAGTTGATTCTTCCGCATTATGATTCTGCCATAGCACTCTGACTAGCTTGATCACCTTGTTCCGAAGCACCTGCTCTTTCTGATCCATAATCTTTACTGGTTTCTCCACGTAAGTCAGATCTGGTTGAATATCCACCTGCTCGTACTCCACTATGTGTTTGGCATCCCGATGATACTTCCTTAGCATTGATACATGGAACACATTATGAACTTGTTGTAGGTTCGGGGGTAAGGTTAGCTCGTAAGCCAACTTCCCAATCCGTCTTAGTATCTCAAAAGGTCCAATGTATCTTGGGCTTAGTTTCCCTTTCTTTCCGAACCTCATTAATCCCTTCCAAGGGGATACTTTTAGCAGTACTAAGTCCCCTATTTCATACTCCTTGTCCTTTCGGGCTAGGTCTGCATATTTCTTCTGTCTGTCTTGGGCTGCTACCAGCCGTCCTCTGATGAGATCCACTATGTCTTTGGTCCCTTGGACCACTTCGGGTCCGAGCATCTTCCGCTCTCCTACTTCATCCCAATATAAGGGAGATCGACACCTTCTTCCATTCAGGGCCTCATAAGGCGGCATTCCGATGCTGGCATGAAAGCTATTGTTATAAGAAAACTCGATCAACGGCAAGTGATCATCCCAACTTCCTTTAAAGTCTATTGCACAGACTCTCAACATATCCTCTAGTGTCTGGATGGTCCTTTCACTCTGCCCATCCGTTTGGGGATGGTAAGCGGTACTCATATTTAATTTGGCCCCCGCACATTCTTGAAAGCTTCTCCAAAATCTGGAGTTGAACCTGGGGTCTCGGTCTGAGACAATGGACGCTGGGACTCCATGTCGCGTCACTATTTCCTTAAGATAAATGTCCACCAGTCTAACGACCGTGTATCTCTCATTGATAGGAATGAAAAGAACTGACTTTGTCAGTCGGTCTATAATTACCCATATGGCATCATGATTGGCTTTCGTCCTTGGTAAGCCGACAACAAAATCCATGGCTATCTGTTCCCATTTCCATTCGGGAATCTCCAGGGGTCGTAAAAGTCCACCGGGTCTCTGGTGCTCTACCTTTACTCTTTGGCAAGTCAAACATTTATTTACCCATTCTGCTACGTCCCTCTTCATGTTGGGCCACCAGTAATACTCCTTCAAATCCCTATACATCTTGGTGCTCCCCGGGTGAATGGAATACCTTATGGCTTTCATCCAAAATCTCGTCTCTAAGTTCTTGAACATTCGGAACCCAAATCCGGTAGGAATACCTCATTATCCCTTTATCATCTCTCTCAGTATGGATCTCTTCTCCAGTCATTGACTCTCTGCCTTCATTCATTACTTTCTCTTGGAACAATCTAATCTTTTCCAATAACTCTGGCTGCATCGAGATCTCAAACAGCTTTTCAGTTTTGGCTCCGGTTACCTTTACTTCTATTTCCATTCTCTCGAAATCCCTTATCAATTCCTCCGATGTCATTATCATTTTGACTCTTTCCTTCCTGCTAAGGGCGTCAGCCACCACATTGGCTTTCCCTGGATGATAGAGAATCTTAGAATCATAGTCCTTGATTAGTTCTAACCATCTCCTCTGGCGCATGTTGAGCTCTTTCTGCGTAAATATGTACTTGAGGCTCTTATGGTCTGTGAAAATCTCACACTTCTCTCCATACAAGTAGTGCCTCCAAATTTTTAAGGCAAAAAATATTGCCGCGAGCTCAAGGTCATGAGTAGGATATCTAATCTCGTATTCCTTCAGTTGTCTCGACGCATACGCAATTACCTACCGTGTTGCATAAGCACACACCCTAATCCTTTGTGCGACGCGTCACTATATATCACAAAATCTCCTTTTCCGTCTGGCAATACCAACACCGGGGCCGTTACCAACCTTTTCTTTAATTCTTGAAAACTGCTCTCGCATTTTTCCGTCCATTCAAACTTCTCTGTCTTACGAGTAAGTCGTGTCAAAGGGGCTGCGATCTTCGCAAAGTCCTGTACAAATCTACGATAGTAGCCGGCCAATCCTATGAAACTCCTTACCTCTGTGGGTGTGGTTGGCCTTTCCCAATTTGAGACCGCCTCTATCTTGGAGGGGTCGACCAATACTCCTTCTTTATTGATCACATGTCCTAAAAACTGTACTTCCTTCCGCCAGAATTCACACTTCGAGAATTTGGAAAATAACTGTTCCTCTCTGAGTATTCCTAGAGCTATTCTCAAATGCTCTGCATGTTCTTCCTCGGTCCTTGAGTAGATTAAAATATCATCGATAAAAACTATCACACACTTGTCCAAGTATGTAATAACCCCAATTTTTGGGAAATTTTTTTTGAAACCCTTATGAATAGTGTTTTTGCTGAATGAGAAAACTTTTAATGCCACACTATGTAGGGGTTCTGATATGGATATTCTGAGATTTTATTAGTACTTTATATGGGATATAAGTGTATGTAAAGATCGTCAGAATCCAATTCCGAACACTTTGGTTTTTCCCGGAAATCCACAAGATACGGAGAGAATTGAGTATAAGGTGACAGGATAAAAAGGATTTAAATTAAAGGATTATAAGAGAGGATCATAGAAGGAATATAATATATTGAGAAAGGTTAAGGGAACCTAAGTAATAAGATCCCGGGTATGATCCCTCAAACGATAAACGAGAACGAAAAATAAGCGAACCGTAAAACAAATAAGTGACCAAGAGACAAGCTTGTACAAGAAGCCAGGGACTGTGACATCATCAAACCACAAGGTGTGGACAAGTGGGAGCATTATGACATGTGCAAGGTGACATAGGCATGACAAGAAAGGAAGGAGATGTGGTGACTTTTTAACCACACAAAACCAAGGGCAACTAGGTAATTCACTAAAGCAAACAACAAAAATCAACCAACCAAGCAAATCATTTCATTTTCATCAAACAAAACACAAAATTCTCTCTTCTTCTTCTTCATGCTCTCGGGTGGTTTCTTAAGAAATGGGAAGTCCAAGCTCCTCCACTTGTTATTTTCCAAGGTAATTATCCTAGCTTCTCCTAGTTAAGTTACATACTTCCTATAAGTTTAAGCTTCTAAATCCAAGCCAATCTTTTTCTATAAATCATCAAAGAAGATGGTGAATAGTGTTTTCAAGAACTAAAATTTGTGTTCTTGAAGTTTTGTTTAGATTAAGCTTGGATAAGGACTTTAAGGGTGATTCCAAGCCATCCTCTTGATTCTCCACTCTCCAAGGAAGGTATAAACTACAAACCCTAGCTTTAGTTTTGAGTATTTAGGAATGGTTATGAGTAGTATAGTATATGTGAAGCATGAAACTTGTTTGTTTAAGAGTTTGGGTTGGAATGGTGGTGATTGATTTGTTGAGATCTTAAGATTTGGTTAAAGAATGTAGTATAGTTTAAATTCAAGTTTTAGGAGTAAGTAAATGGATTATAATGAGTTGGTTTGGGGCTGTTGTAATGTATTTTGGATGGAGTTTGGATTGGGTTGTGAATTGGGGTTGGATTGTGGTTGTTTTGAGTTGGTTTAAATTTGGGAAATCGCGTAAACATAGCCGTCGTAATGTCCGATTTACCGTAGACTGTTTTTGTTCTTAACATCAGAACCCGAGAACCCCCTGCTAGATTATGACCACTGCCATGTTTAGATAGCTCATGTTACGAGCTTCGTTTTGATATGTAGTTCGTTCGATTCCGATGCACGGTTTAGGAGAAACGACCGTTTCAGGTAACGGCGTTTCGTGAACGAAACTTTTCCCCTCGCCTTACTTTGAAATGTAGGTTAAAGACCGAAAAGGGTTAATTAATGCATGAAACATTTATGGTAAGTGTTTTAGGCAGTTGGTAAGTCACTCGCAAAGGAATCGCTTTAAAACTCGTAAAGGTTAAATTATTAAAAATGGTGGAGCCGAGGGTACCCGAGTGACTTAAGCGAATCAGTGAGCGCAAAACAAGCGTTAGAGTCTAAGTTAGTTAAAGTATAGATTTACAAGTGACTTTGGTTTAATTCCAACTTACTTGTTGCTTATAGGTTACCAGACTCGTCCCGAGCCTTTCTCACCCCCAAGTCGCTCAGGCAAGTATTCTATCCGTTATACTGTTGTTGTGATGAATACACTTGTATATGCATTATCTTGCGATAGATGCATGTTGGTTATTTAGCAAATTCTTGCGATATATTGTAGCATGTGATATGGTATATATGCATGCCTGTTTCATATTCTTGAAATATATATCTGTTGGTTCAGTTGGTAATACCTATGCTAGAGGATAGCGGTATCTTGCATATACCCTTAGTATAGGGACCCAAAGGTGAAAATATTTTCTAAAACCGGGAGTCGAGGATCCCGAGTAGATTTTGTATATATATGGATATGGATATATATATATATTTATATATATATACATATATATGGTCATAGTTTTCAAAACTATTAATCGAATAAGGTTTATTCGATAACTTTAAACTTTATTTATTATTGAATATTATTTCGAATATTATTCGAAGGCGTATGACTCTTTTATATTATTTATTGAATATTATTTGAATATTCATTTGAGGATGTATGACTCCTTTATTTTATTTAATGAATATTATTTATAATATTCATTCGAGGTATTATGACTCAGCTTATTTTATTTATTGAATATATTCTTTATTTTATTAAAGAATAAGATGTCAATAATCAAACTTATTTTCGATTATTCAAATAAAGATAATACTTTCATATAAGTATATCTTTGGTTATTTAATACTCGTTTCAAGTATAAATTTTAATACTTCTACTTCAATTATTTTTATAAAGATTATTCTTTATGGGAATATTATTTAATTAATAATATTCAGATATTTTCTAATATTCTGGGGACTGATTTACTTCATTAAATCAGCTTTACTCCAAACACTCTTTAAAGTGTTTTCGAGTCTTCAAAATGATTTTTAAAAGTCAGAGCGGATCCCAAAACTCATTTTTATATTTAAGATCTTCCTTTTTTAAGGGGATTTAAATACTCGCTCAAAACCTGGGGAATCCGGCTCTGTGGTGTATTTTATATTCGCAACGAGGTTGCAGTTTTGGTAAATGAATTGATTACTTGCCCAATGTTCGGGAAGTAAGCCCATCTAATTGAGTCGGCATAAGCGACAGGCCGGGGTACGGTCTATTATTGTGTAAGTGGCTGGGTGGCAGTCCATCAACGCGTGAGGGGCCGGGGTACGGTCGAGCGCGAGGTCCTAATGCGGCCAGGGTGATGACCGGTGAGGAATTCATCCATCTACAGTAGAAAGGTTTACTTATTGGTATCTTTGCCTGATCAGCGAGATATCGGGTTTATGCCAAAATTCTTTTCCTTTCCAAAATTCATTGGATGTTTCAAATTCTGTTCATACTTTGCATAACAGAGTTTCCAGGAAATGTTTAAAGGGATATATATATGTGGATATATATATATATATCGGGGCTAAATAAAGTATCTCATAACTTTTTCATTCAATAATATTTCAAAGATTGAATCTATTCAAGTCTTATCTTGTGGTCTCATCAGTGGGATGAACTTTTGAAATTGATTATAACTTGAACGGTGGTAGTTCAAGTAGTATTTGGGAATGATATAAGTGTAGTGAAGTATTTGGTAACTTCATCTTTTAAACTTATATCTAATTAATAATTGTCTTATGAATGACAAAGATTTTCAGAAAAACGTTGAGACAAGGTTAGATATATGAGATCACCTTGCAACGATATTTTTATACAGTTATACAATGGGACTTTGTGTATATTATGCATGGAAGAGGACTTCCATTACTTTGAAAAGTATATATGTATATATACTGAATATTTTGCGACTTCATCGCATTAAGATATCAAACTTGGTTCATTTCTTTTGACCAAGATTTTCATGAGTATTATGAGTAGACTCATATACTATTAATCATTATACATATTATTTTGGTGGGCTTGCCGCTCACCCTTGCTTTCTTCTTTCATCACACAACATCAGATAGATAAGATGAACAGGACCAAGCTCCCAATTCGCGATCGGATAGGAAGCGTTTCGCAGCTTCCTATAGGCATTGAAGTCACTATAGCTGAGGTAGGGAACTACCAATAGACTAGGCTTCAACTTTTGATGTACCAGATTTATGTATATTTATGAATTGTAATAATGGCAATGAAATGTAAATTTATTCAGAACCTTTTTAAGGTGTATTGACATATAATTGTGGAATAAAACGACTTGTGATTATTTTTGGATGTTCATCTCTGAGACTATAACGTGTGGTGTGTGTGTTTATTGTGGGGTCACAGTATAGAGTAGTTGAGAAATTATTAAGATTGGGTGTTAATAAGGGAAATGGAACTCGTGACAACCCGGATCCCCGACCCCGGATCTGGGGGTGTTACAGAAATGGTATCAGAGCTAAGCGTTATAAACCTCAGAGATGATGGGACGTTAAGATAATAAGTTCACTAAGATAATAAGAACTCTTGCCAAGTTCATAGTCGGACTACCTAACGTAGTACTGACAGTTAAAACCCTTATGGGAACCCTTATAAATATCGTGATAGGAGCGTAGTTCGTTATCGTATATGGTAGCGGGACTCCGAACCCTGAGGTTGAGGAGCAACATCGCGATGATGTTTTATTACTCATTGGAGATCAAATTATGGATCCAATAGAGCGTCCTAACGCAGGACCGGATGATGTTGATATTGAGGAGGTAGCGGTTGAGGAGGTTGTCCTAGAAGGGATAGTTGTTGAGGAGGATCCTGGCAAGATTGGATAAAGGACCACTGATGAATTGATGACCATGGTTAGGGCAACTCCCAGAGGTAGGATTGGCCGGTCACTACCGGAGGTTCGTTCAAGTTGTAAAGATAGTAGCCCCTTTAACGCGGCTTACTCGTAAGACTGAGAAGTTCGAATGGACAGAGAAATGCGAGAACAGCTTTCAAGAACTGAAGCAGAGGTTGGTGATGGCCCCTATGCTGGCGTTGCCGGATGGAAAAGGAGATTTTGTGAAGTGTAGTGACGCTTCGCATAAGGAATTAGGGTGCTTCTTAGCACAGCAAGATAATCGCGTCTGCGTCAAGACAATTAAGGTAATATGAAATTCGATATCCCCGCCCATGAGCTTAGGCTCGTGGCAATAGTTTTACCCTAAAGATTGGAGGCACTACTTGTATGGAGAGAAGTGCGAGAATTACCTAAGCCATAAGTGCTCTAGTACATTTTTCATGTAGAAAGAGCTCAACATATGCCAGAGGAGGCAGTTAGAGTTAATCAAGAATAATGATTGGGAGATTCTTTATCATTCGGGGAAAGCCAATATGGTGGCTGATGCCCTTAGTAAAAAGGAGAGACTCAAGATGATGATGTCTTTTGGACAGTTTATAAGAGATTTTGAGAAAATGGAAATAGTAGTGAAGGTAACCGGAGCCGGTACCGAAAGGCTGTTTGAGATTGTAATACAGTCTGAATTATCGGAAAAGAACACATTGTGCCAGAAAGAGTGATGAATGAAGGCAGAGAGCCAACAAATAGATAAGAGGTTAATACCGAGAAAGATGAGAAGGGAATAATGAGGTATTCCTACAGAATTTGGGTTCCAAATGTTCAAGAGCTTAAAGATGAGATCTTAGATGAAAGCTAGTTTGAGGAATAAGATTTAGAGCAAACCCTGAATGTGATAGTCAGGGAGGACGCCATCAAGATAGAAGGAACCCATAACATAATGAAGTGGAAAATGAGGATTTTAACGTATAAGATAACCCCAAGTATGGGGAGTAGGAAGAAATATTTAGACTGAGAAAACAAAAGTCGAGCGAGATAAGGAGACCCGAGACGGTACTCCTATACGGAAATTCATGGACCTGTCTAAAAAGAACTTAGACTATTATCCCCAACCACCACCTTGAGGAAACAATGCGGTAGGAAATTCTTTCATGACCTTTAAGTCGCTAAGCTCTCAGAGTTCCAAGGAACAGGTTGACCCAGTCGAGGCAAGAGCCTGGCTAAAGGAAATAGAGGAATCATTTGAGATTTTAAATGATTGACGAATCACAAAAGACTATTTTTATCACTTACCCTCCTAAGAGAGAGGCCACCCGCTGGTGAAAGACCAAGGAAGGCACGGAACAAGAGATTATAATAAACTGATTTAAGTTCAGTCAATTGTTTTCAGGAAAGTACTTCCCAAGGTTATGGGGATAGTGTAAAAGCTTAAGAGCTAGAACAAAGGCAGACGAGTATGATGAATTATGAATCTAAGTTATAAAAGTTATCAAGATTCGTTCTGAAGACACGAATCCAGAATGACGGGATGTTTGAAATCAATGCTTATGTTATGTTGGTTCATGAAATAACGATAAGAGAAAGGAATATAAAGGCAAGAGAGTTTGAGGAATGATAAGGGAGTTGGGTATGAGGAAACCCTAAAGACTCGTAGAAATAGAAATAGAAAAGTAGGTAATCCTCCGGATGAGAGTGATTCACCATGAGTTAAATTGATGGTTGAAGGTATAAGAGATACATATATTTTATCCCCTGTAAGTTGGGAAGATTCGAGGAAACCTTGAGATAATTCGAAGGATAAATAATGAGACGCGGATAGACTGAGGAGACAAGAAAGTAAGAAATTAAGAAAATTGGGTGAAGGAAGTGACCTTCAAGAAGGTAAAGTGTAAGACCGGTGGCATGATACCCAGAAAGGGAGATGCCAGATATGAAAGATATCCCAACATTGAGATGACTGTTGAGATAAACAACAAAAGTAAATAAGGAATTATTAAAAAGAAGTTCACGTTGAACATGACCAATATCTTCCAGAACATCCATGTTATCATTACCAAATCAAGAAAGAAAAGTGGATGACCATTGTTATCTTTTGGAGGCCATATGGATTGACCTCAATTTGAATAAGGATGCTATTATGAAGTTAGGTATAGACTATCGAGGTGGGAATGATTGAATAAGACACCCTTATCAGGGATATATGACTTGATTTATCCATGGAAGGATGCAGGTACGTTTTAAAAGGTGGAATTAAGGATAGAACATCGGTAACTTAAAATGAATCCTAGGGGAATGCATAAAGGTTGGAATTTCACCCTTAATAGGGACAGTATGAGTTTTGACAGTATGATTTGGAAAGGGTTAATGTAGCAACAACCTTTAAGAATCAGTGGAGAAATTTTTCCGAAGTATATAGACAATGGTTCTAGTAATAGTAAATGGTATTTTAATATGCCCTGTATCTAGGGAATACAGGAGGAACGATTGAAGGATAACCTTAGAGGTTTTACAAGGAGAAAGGTAATATTCAAAATTTTCAAGAATAGAAATGTTGATAAAGGAAATATGACGTAGTTATAATGTTGCCAAGTGGGGCACGTGTTAAACCACGAGAAAGTATGGATCGAACCAGTAATGGTCGAAATTATTCAGGGCAATTAGGAATTAAGATAAAAGATGTTCTAATTATGATTGAGAGTCAGTCATGACAGTGATTAACCTCTAAAGACTGAGGCAATAACTTATGGAAAAATGGTGATTTTTTTTTACTCATCAGATTTTAAGGAAAGCATTTTCACATAAGCTGTGATTGAAATAAGGTAGAAAATTTATTTGGAGATGGTTAAAGTGACATTGACTGTAAGGAAATTTTACTATCAGGAAAGGCCAAAGAGGTGGCCGACACTTTAAAGGTAAGAGGATAATTATAGGCGCTTGTGCCAAAAGAATACAGTGATGATGGTTAAAACTGTGAATGTTGTATTATGGTTTGGAAGATTGACATTCCTTCTGATGACTGTGTAATACCCAGCCGTAATAGTAGTTGGTAAAGGTTTAATTCGTGTAATCGCCATGAGCGGGCTATCTATCTTAGAAGGTACTATCTTGAGAATGAGCCTGGACATGTTTCAAAAGGACTAAACGAACCTTTGAGATCAGGAGTGTTCTTCATGAATCAGAAATGGTGATTATGTTACCTCCTTAGAAGGATTTGATACGACATGTATGGACTCCGTATGGTTAGCTATTAAGATTTTATGGAAAGTGAATGATGACAGTGGGTCAGTGGTGGACCATAGTAAGGCAGCAATGATTCTGCGAGTAACGAGCTGATTACAACCGTGAGAGTTGTATTGGAATGGATGTTGAGATTGAGTACCACTAAACGGGTCGTGGTAGTGTATAAGTTATCATTGATAGACTAATTAAGTAGAGTATCTACCTATTAAATATTTATTCCCTCTTATGAAAAGAGAGTCGTATTACTATATGAGGAAGGTTGCGGTGCAAGCATAGAACTCTAGTAACGGTGATGTCTAAAATGAGATCCCAGGTTCGATTTTCGAAATCGAGGGAGTTTCAAAGGTGATTGTGTATAAGCTCGAGGAAGAGCATGGGTCCGTAGAATGATGGACGGAATAGAAATATTTAGGCATGGGAAATACGATGCTATAATACTTGATGCTGATATAAATACGTATATGTTTTGTTCTCCTATGACAAACCTCTATAGTTCAGAGGTAGATTCCAAGCCAGATATTTTGTGGCAGTATATTTTTTTTATATATACAATTCTCTTCAGTTCGTTCTTTTCTCTTCTTTTCATTTCATGTAATCTGAGAAGAACAACCCTTCCAGAAGGGGAGGTAGTGCCGAATGACTATCTATCTGTGTGATAGAAGCCGAGTAGGATACCAACTATTGTTTAATTGCTTGTCAAGTACTAAAGGCTGGCCACCTTCTGTACTAACTATGCAATAGGACAAGTGTTCGTGATCATAATGATCTCTCAACAAATTCCTTTACTTCTATTTGATTGATCAAATTTCGGAAAATAGAAACTGAAAAAGGAGTAATAAAGTGGTGGTAGTATGCGGAATGGGAACACATTCGTGATACTAAGGTTGACGTGGTTATTAAAAGGTTATAGAACGCTAACGAGCAAAAGTATAACCGGTATAATATTAGGAACGGAAGGTAGTAGCGATTACGAACTGGAAAAGAAAGGGTATTAAGAAGCAAAAGCTATAATGTTAGAAGCTATAATGAGAGTCTGTGCAATAGACTTGAAAAAATTTGGAATGATCACTTAACACGGATTTAGTTATATCACGACAATAGATCATATGTCATTATTGAGGTGTCACCTTATGAGATCCTTGAGGGAAGATAATGTCGATCTCCCTTATGTTAGGATGAAGTTGTAGAGCGCAAGATGCTCGGACCCGCAGTAGTCCAAAGGACCAGGGATATAATAGATCTAATCAGAGGACGGCTGGTAGTAACCCAAGATGGACATAAGAGGTATGCTGATTTGACTCAAAAAGGACAAAGAGTATGAAATAGGGGGGCCTAGTAATGTTATAGGTATCCCCTTGGAAACCCTTGAAAAAGGATTGATGAGGTTCGGAAAGAAAGGAAAGCTAAGTCTACAATTTGTTGGACCCTTGGATATATTAAGACGTTTGGGAAGTTAGCATATGAGCTAGCCCTACCCCCGAACCTGTAGCAAGTTCATAACGTGTTCCACGTATCAATGTTAAGGAAGTGTAATTCGGATGCCAGACAAATAGGGGCATATGAGCGCATAGACATGCAACCAGACGTAACCTATATGGAGCAACCAGGAAGGGTATAGAGTAAAAAGGAACGAGTGCTTAGGAGAAGGGTTATCAAACTAGTAAGAGTTTGATGGTAGAACCACAATGTGGGAAAATTTACTCGAGAGTTAGAAAGTTCAATGCTAAGAGAGTATCCCTATTCATTTTCTATCTGATTCCGGGACGGAATCCTTTTAAGGAGGGGAGACTGTAATAACCCCAATTTTTGGGAATTTTTTTTTGAAACCCTTATGAATAGTGTTTTTGCTGAATGAGAAAACTTTTCATGCCACACTATGTAGGGGTTCTGATATGGATATTCTGAGATTTTATTAGTACTTTATATGGGATATAAGTGTATGTAAAGATCGTCAGAATCCAATTCCGAACACTTTGGTTTTTCCCGGAAATCCACAAGATACGGAGAGAATTGAGTATAAGGTGACAGGATAAAAAGGATTTAAATTAAAGGATTATAAGAGAGGATCATAGAAGGAATATAATATATTGAGAAAGGTTAAGGGAACCTAAGTAATAAGATCCCGGGTATGATCCCTCAAACGATAAACGAGAACGAAAAATAAGCGAACCGTAAAACAAATAAGTGACCAAGAGACAAGCTTGTACAAGAAGCCAGGGACTGTGACATCATCAAACCACAAGGTGTGGACAAGTGGGAGCATTATGACATGTGCAAGGTGACATAGGCATGACAAGAAAGGAAGGAGATGTGGTGACTTTTTAACCACACAAAACCAAGGGCAACTAGGTAATTCACTAAAGCAAACAACAAAAATCAACCAACCAAGCAAATCATTTCATTTTCATCAAACAAAACACAAAATTCTCTCTTCTTCTTCTTCATGCTCTCGGGTGGTTTCTTAAGAAATGGGAAGTCCAAGCTCCTCCACTTGTTATTTTCCAAGGTAATTATCCTAGCTTCTCCTAGTTAAGTTACATACTTCCTATAAGTTTAAGCTTCTAAATCCAAGCCAATCTTTTTCTATAAATCATCAAAGAAGATGGTGAATAGTGTTTTCAAGAACTAAAATTTGTGTTCTTGAAGTTTTGTTTAGATTAAGCTTGGATAAGGACTTTAAGGGTGATTCCAAGCCATCCTCTTGATTCTCCACTCTCCAAGGAAGGTATAAACTACAAACCCTAGCTTTAGTTTTGAGTATTTAGGAATGGTTATGAGTAGTATAGTATATGTGAAGCATGAAACTTGTTTGTTTAAGAGTTTGGGTTGGAATGGTGGTGATTGATTTGTTGAGATCTTAAGATTTGGTTAAAGAATGTAGTATAATTTAAATTCAAGTTTTAGGAGTAAGTAAATGGATTATAATGAGTTGGTTTGGGGCTGTTGTAATGTATTTTGGATGGAGTTTGGATTGGGTTGTGAATTGGGGTTGGATTGTGGTTGTTTTGAGTTGGTTTAAATTTGGGAAATCGCGTAAACATAGCCGTCGTAATGTCCGATTTACCGTAGACTGTTTTTGTTCTTAACATCAGAACCCGAGAACCCCCTGCTAGATTATGACCACTGCCATGTTTAGATAGCTCATGTTATGAGCTTCGTTTTGATATGTAGTTCGTTCGATTCCGATGCACGGTTTAGGAGAAACGACCGTTTCAGGTAACGGCGTTTCGTGAACGAAACTTTTCCCCTCGCCTTACTTTGAAATGTAGGTTAAAGACCGAAAAGGGTTAATTAATGCATGAAACATTTATGGTAAGTGTTTTAGGCAGTTGGTAAGTCACTCGCAAAGGAATCGCTTTAAAACTCGTAAAGGTTAAATTATTAAAAATGGTGGAGCCGAGGGTACCCGAGTGACTTAAGCGAATCAGTGAGCGCAAAACAAGCGTTAGAGTCTAAGTTAGTTAAAGTATAGATTTACAAGTGACTTTGGTTTAATTCCAACTTACTTGTTGCTTATAGGTTACCAGACTCGTCCCGAGCCTTTCTCACCCCCAAGTCGCTCAGGCAAGTATTCTATCCGTTATACTGTTGTTGTGATGAATACACTTGTATATGCATTATCTTGCGATAGATGCATGTTGGTTATTTAGCAAATTCTTGCGATATATTGTAGCATGTGATATGGTATATATGCATGCCTGTTTCATATTCTTGAAATATATATCTGTTGGTTCAGTTGGTAATACCTATGCTAGAGGATAGCGGTATCTTGCATATACCCTTAGTATAGGGACCCAAAGGTGAAAATATTTTCTAAAACCGGGAGTCGAGGATCCCGAGTAGATTTTGTATATATATGGATATGGATATATATATATATATATATATTTATATATATATACATATATATGGTCATAGTTTTCAAAACTATTAATCGAATAAGGTTTATTCGATAACTTTAAACTTTATTTATTATTGAATATTATTTCGAATATTATTCGAAGGCGTATGACTCTTTTATATTATTTATTGAATATTATTTGAATATTCATTTGAGGATGTATGACTCCTTTATTTTATTTAATGAATATTATTTATAATATTCATTCGAGGTATTATGACTCAGCTTATTTTATTTATTGAATATATTCTTTATTTTATTAAAGAATAAGATGTCAATAATCAAACTTATTTCGATTATTCAAATAAAGATAATACTTTCATATAAGTATATCTTTGGTTATTTAATACTCGTTTCAAGTATAAATTTTAATACTTCTACTTCAATTATTTTTATAAAGATTATTCTTTATGGGAATATTATTTAATTAATAATATTCAGATATTTTCTAATATTCTGGGGACTGATTTACTTCATTAAATCAGCTTTACTCCAAACACTCTTTAAAGTGTTTTCGAGTCTTCAAAATGATTTTTAAAAGTCAGAGCGGATCCCAAAACTCATTTTTATATTTAAGATCTTCCTTTTTTAAGGGGATTTAAATACTCGCTCAAAACCTGGGGAATCCGGCTCTGTGGTGTATTTTATATTCGCAACGAGGTTGCAGTTTTGGTAAATGAATTGATTACTTGCCCAATGTTCGGGAAGTAAGCCCATCTAATTGAGTCGGCATAAGCGACAGGCCGGGGTACGGTCTATTATTGTGTAAGTTGCTGGGTGGCAGTCCATCAACGCGTGAGGGGCCGGGGTACGGTCGAGCGCGAGGTCCTAATGCGGCCAGGGTGATGACCGGTGAGGAATTCATCCATCTACAGTAGAAAGGTTTACTTATTGGTATCTTTGCCTGATCAGCGAGATATCGGGTTTATGCCAAAATTCTTTTCCTTTCCAAAATTCATTGGATGTTTCAAACTCTGTTCATACTTTGCATAACAGAGGTTCCAGGAAATGTTTAAAGGGATATATATGTGGATATATATATATATATCGGGGCTAAATAAAGTATCTCATAACTTTTTCATTCAATAATATTTCAAAGATTGAATCTATTCAAGTCTTATCTTGTGGTCTCATCAGTGGGATGAACTTTTGAAATTGATTATAACTTGAACGGTGGTAGTTCAAGTAGTATTTGGGAATGATATAAGTGTAGTGAAGTATTTGGTAACTTCATCTTTTAAACTTATATCTAATTAATAATTGTCTTATGAATGACAAAGATTTTCAGAAAAACGTTGAGACAAGGTTAGATATATGAGATCACCTTGCAATGATATTTTTATACAGTTATACAATGGGACTTTGTGTATATTATGCATGGAAGAGGACTTCCATTACTTTGAAAAGTATATATGTATATATACTGAATATTTTGCGACTTCATCGCATTAAGATATCAAACTTGGTTCATTTCTTTTGACCAAGATTTTCATGAGTATTATGAGTAGACTCATATACTATTAATCATTATACATATTATTTTGGTGGGCTTGCCGCTCACCCTTGCTTTCTTCTTTCATCACACAACATCAGATAGATAAGATGAACAGGACCAAGCTCCCAATTCGCGATCGGATAGGAAGCGTTTCGCAGCTTCCTATAGGCATTGAAGTCACTATAGCTGAGGTAGGGAACTACCAATAGACTAGGCTTCAACTTTTGATGTACCAGATTTATGTATATTTATGAATTGTAATAATGGCAATGAAATGTAAATTTATTCAGAACCTTTTTAAGGTGTATTGACATATAATTGTGGAATAAAACGACTTGTGATTATTTTTGGATGTTCATCTCTGAGACTATAACGTGTGGTGTGTATGTTTATTGTGGGGTCACAGTACAGAGTAGTTGAGAAATTATTAAGATTGGGTGTTAATAAGGGAAATGGAACTCGTGACAACCCGGATCCCCGACCCCGGATCTGGGGGTGTTACAAAGTACTTCTTGAATACTCTATTCATTAAATCCATGAAAGCCGCTGGGGCATTGGTTAATCCAAAGGACATTACCAAGAACTCATAGTGCCCATACCTGGTACGGAATGCGGTCTTGGGAATATCTTCGGGTTTAATCTTTAGTTGGTGATATCCAGTTCTCAGGTCAATCTTGGAAAAATAAACAGCATCCTTTAGCTGGTCGAACAGATCGTCTATTCTAGGTAACGGGTACCTGTTCTTTATGGTTAGCTTATTCAACTCTCGTAGTCGATGCACAGCCTCATGCTCCCATCTTCTTCTTAACAAATAACACTGGTGCTCCCCACGGAGACACACTGGGTCTTATCATACCCTTATCCAAAAGTTCCTGCAATTGGGTAGCTAATTCCTTCATCTCTAATGGGGCTAACCGGTAAGGTGCCTTTGAAACTGGCGCCGTCCCTAGGGGCCAACTCAATAGCAAATTTAATCACTCTATCGGGTGGTAATCCCGGAAGGTCTTGTGGGAAGACATCTTCAAATTCGTTGACTACCGGAATATCTTGCAAGTTGGGCACCTCTTTCTGGGTGTCCACCACATAGGCTAGGTAAGCCTCGTTTCCTTTTCGTAGGCATCTTATTGGCCTGGGCCATGGTAAAAAATTTATGCGTCTGCCTCTTTCCTCTAAATATGACTTCTATCTTCCCTGGGATATTCAACTTAACTTTCTTCCCCTTATAGTCTATATGTGCATCATTGCTAGATAGCCAGTCCATTCCCAAATTACATCAACTCCCTAATTTAAAAGGAATCAGATCAACACTAGAAGATTGCTTCCCCTATGCCTAACTCACAGGCGGGGTGAATCTGGTTACAGGAATAATTTCATGGTTGGCTATTTCCACTTGTAAGGGTTCTATCAGGGTTCAGCCTTAAGTCTTAATTTATGCGCAAAGTCCTTTGATATAAAAGATTTAGTTGCTCCAGAATCAATAAACATTTGTACTGAATTGAATTTAGAGAAAGGGTACCTGCACATCTGAGTCTTTCATAGCATCTGCACTGTCATGTTGAAAGTCCTCGCAGTAGGTGGCTTATTAGAAGCAGCTCTACTTGCTCCTGAAGCTGCTAGTTTGTTCATTGGGCATCCCTCTTCCAATGACCCGGGCGTCCACACTGATGACAAGTGGTGGTTGGGCGGTTAATGGGGGGTTGTCGAAGTGCACTTGTCCGAATAGTGACCTTCTCGACCACACTTGAAGCAGATTACCGAATTTCCTTTACACTCCCCAGAATGCATTCTTCCACAAGTGTTACAGGCTGGCAATGGGGGTCGAGACTGGTTGGAATAGGACATTCTGACTTCTGGCCGCTCTGGCTCACATTCACACTCCATTGGCCGCTTAAACCCAGTGTTCTTTCCCGGTAGGGACACTGCTCCTCGATTAAATCTAGTTGGGAAGCCCCTCCTGCCGAACCTCCACCCATGCTCATACTTTTCCTCTTTATTCCCTTCTTCTCTCTTTCCTTCTGCATCTGTTCACTTCCGGCTTCTACAATTGTTGCCTTTTGCACCAGAGTGGCGTAATCGGTAGAGCTCAAGGATTGCCACCCTATTCTGAATCCACGATTTCAGTCCCTGCCGAAAACCTCCTAGCTTTCTTTTCCTCGGTGCTCACAAACTCTGACACCAAACCTTGAGAACTCAGTAAATTTTGCTTCGTACTCTGCCCACAGATAATTATTCTGCTTTAGCTCCAAGAACTTGAGCTCCATCTGGTTCTCCATAAACCTCGGGAAATATTTTCCCAAAAACAACTGACTGAACCTCTCCCAGGTTATGATAACATCTGTCTCCATGTTTTTCTTGGCCTCCCACCAGTAGTTAGGCCCTCTCCTTTTAGAAGGTAGGTAGCAAATACAGAAGCTCAAAGGATTCTCCATTTTCCTTTAGCCACGCCCTTGCCTCAACTGGGTCGGCTGATCCGTGGAACTCAGGGGGCTTAAGGGACTTGAAAGCCCCTGAAAGAGTTTGCCACATCATTGTTATTTCCTTGAGGGGTGGGTTGGGTTGACGTTCCAAGTTCTGCCTTAGTAGTTGC